>NC_142127.1:44560681-44863712 GCF_024610735.1 Ursus americanus
CTCCAGTTCATTACATTTAAGAATATTCTTTTACTTTCCACCTTAGAGCTCAACAATTAATCCATGTTATTATAATTTATTTTGTTACTTGCAAGGTTAACTTATCTGCAACTTTAATATTCTGGGATTCAAAGTTCCTTCTAGGTTTCTGCAAATACTGGTATTTTTCTTCCCCTCGTTTAGGAGGAGTTACTTTTTTTGGAAGGGGGAGTTGTTTAAAAAAAAAACATATTAAATGTGAGTGGGCATTCAGTTACACACGATTTTAGTTAAAAATGGGAGGGGATGGTGGTGGGAAATACTCACATAAAGATATCTGCCATGCAGACTCTTCAATTCGTTCATTTTATGTTTTCTTTCTTTTTTCCTCTTTAATGAATGAGAGGAAAAGAAATCTTTGGCATTCCAAGGAAGTGACTCTGAAGTGCAGCCTCCATCACATCACCTGGAAGAACAACTGTCCAACAACATCACACTAAAGGCAGTAAATACGGTTGTTCCAAAGACCAGCCGAAAGCTGGAGCTTCCGTCAGTGGCCATGCCTGCAGCTCATCATGGTTTGGACACTGCAGCTGAAACCTCAAGCCTTACGCACTGAGCAACAATGAAGATATTGTACAATCAACCAGGATTACAGTGAAGAAAAACAAAGTACTTTCAGATCATAAAAGAAATGATTATCACGAGGGAAGAGAAATGACTGTTGGATTTAAAAGGCAACCAGAGAAAAATAAAAACAAAAGTAAATATAAAACATCAGCACCCTCCCCCAGAGGATGTTAAAATCACAAAGAAAAATTTCCAAAGGAAATATAATAAGCTCACAGATGAAAAAGCATTTACACAATCCATTTTCGGATACACACTTTGCTAAATGATCTGCAAAATTAGAAAAAGAAGCGGATTCATTGTAGAGATGCATTATCTGAAAAGTACACAGTGTCCAGAAATTCTACTGCTTCTTTCATAAGAATCAATGTGAGGTTTGGTTATAAAAGATGGTGAAGTTATTCTGTAAGGAGGAGGAGGAGGGGAGAAGCGGGGGGGGGGGGGGGGAAGAAAGCTAGAGAACTAGTATCAAGCCAAGAAGCAAAAGGGAGTGTCAACAATGTTTATTTCCAAACGTGGAGAGGGCTTCTTGCAATATAATAAAGTGCCTTCTTTTTCCTTCAACTAAGATATAAAAGTTAAAAATCTCCAGTACTCCTGAAAAGAGATGGTTTCTGTAAATGAGGCACTTTTTAAATACCATTCAACAGTTATTGTTGAAATTTGGCGCATGAAAAAGTTGCCGGAGGAGAGGACAAAATGGGCAAAGGGAGCAGGAGGAACAGGCTTCCAGTCAGGGAATGAAAACGTCATGGGGATTAAAAGCACAGGGAATATAGTCAATGGCATCGTAACAGCACCGCGTGGTGACAGATGGGAGCTACCCTTGTGAGCATCGTATAGACTTGTCCAATTACTACGTCGGACACCTGAAGCTAATACCACCTTGTGCGCAGCACAGGGAATATAGTCAATGGCATCGTAACAGCACCGCGTGGTGACAGATGGGAGCTACCCTTGTGAGCATCGTATAGACTTGTCCAATTACTACGTCGGACACCTGAAGCTAATACCACCTTGTGCGCCAACTATTCTTCAGTATAAAAAAGTTTAAAAAAAAAAAGCTGCAGCTACATTTTTCATGAGGCAAATGACGCTAGGCACACGGTTAGTTGTGCACTGTCTTGCCACTGTTGCGTTTCATGAACACTTGTGTCAAAATTCGTAACAGTGGTTCTTATCCTCTCACGTCCCGGTACACCGGGTGTAAACGTTCTTCTCCTGTCAGTAACAGGCATCACCGCAGTAATCGTGGATCCTTTCAGAGAAGGTGATGCCGAGTGGTAGAAATCTTCTCTAGCGGGAAGCTGAGAAGGGGCTGCAGCCTTGACTACCCCTCTCAGGAGCGTCTGAAAGGACGCCGGAGGTGTAAACCTCTTGCCCTTTTGAGAATCACTAATCTTCTCAAAGGCTTATAAACTCCTTTCCCCCTTAAGAAAAACTGATCTTTGAATGAAGGTAAAGAATTTATATTTTTTTCTCCATGTCCAGTTAGCAAGCTTCCGAAACATGCTGTGTATACGCTGGACTCAGCAAGGTCATTCACCAGCCCACATTTGGTAGGGCTAGGGCATGCGCTTTGACATTGATATATATATAGATAGATAGATATTTTTTTTCCTTGTAGCAATGAAAGATTTATACCTATCCATCACTTCATTGTGGTCACCGGCAGAAGAAAGCTGTCTGGGTTTAAGCGTATAGACAGGCCATGGGATAGACTGACGTTTCACTTCGGCTTATCTGCTCAGCAATTCTAACCAAAGCTAATAAACCATAGATCAAAGTCGTACGCTTACAGTAATATTAATGGCAACCTCAGTTTTAAGTAAATGATCTGGGCCCTTCACTCAGATGTGTGGGTCTCAGGAAGATGAAGGAAGAGGTCAGGCAAACCTTGGCGGTGACAACATTCACTAGCACGATTAACACCTGAAACAATTAGCTTTAGTAGCCGTGTAAGTCTTTAAGTGCTTAGTGACTATTTTTCTATCCCAGTGATGGAAAAACTCTATAAAAAAGTAATCTCCTTACACACAGGCATTGTATCCCACCAGTGGCTTCTGTGTTAGGCACCATCTTCCTCTTCAAGATCAAAGCATTCCTTCCCCTGGCTGCCAGGATGTTGGCGGCTGATGGCTCACAGCTAAGCCCTTTTTTAGGAATTATCCTTGGCCTAACATTATACCTCTTACTGGAGCCGGGGGAGGGATAGCCTGCGCACAATGCAGGGCCAAGAGGAGGGTGGAGCAAGCGAGGAACTGGCCTTGCCACAAATCTCAGTGGTCAAGAGAAATAATATTTTCATGCACTATTTTTAAAAATAAAAAATGTAAAGAATCCATGATGATCAAATATCACAATTTTAAATAAAGATAGCATCGGTAATAACCTTTCTCTTTCGGCCTGAGCCTCCAATATGACTCCACACAGCACTCTTACTGATCCCAACTTTATTTAATATGTTCGATATTTTGTTCATTGTGGATGTTGTATTAATTTAGATTTCTAAAAACGGTGCATTAAAATATTTATCTTGATTATTGAGTTTTTTGGCACGCCTAAATTTCATCCTTGAGCAGAGTGCCTCCCTTACCTCACCCCAGTCCCAGCCCTGGCAGGTGGTACCATTGCTTGGCTCATTTGCCCCAGAGAGGGAGAATATTGAAGGGCCATCCCAGCAACAGAGTCCCTGTGGGACTGGCTGAAGCCTTTCTTGTGACTTCACTGTAGTCCCATCCTGCTTCCTGTTATTAATCCAATCCTTCCCACTGCTACTCGGAAGAACACCCCTACCTGCAAGTCTCAGTCTCTGTGCGTGTTTCCCCTAAAACATCCCTGTAGGAGAGAGGTGAAAATCAAAACTCAGAGAAGCTGTGGGAATCGCCCAGGTTCTCAGAGTTCCTAAGTGGTGGAGATGAGAAGCCAGCATGTCTCATTTGAAGCTGGCGCTCCTCTTTGTAAAACCGTGTAGACTAGGACCAGAATTTGGGACTACAGTCAAATAAGCCAAAGGTCAAACCCAGATGCCAACAATCCCCGTGCATTTCCCTAACAGTGCACTGGAAATCAGGCTGATTTCCAGGAAGTAAGCCTCTGATTATGTCAGACCCTGCAGCAGATAGAATAATACCCGCCCCACCCCCCAACAAAGATAGCTACATCCTAATCCCGAGAGTCTAGGAATATGTTAACTGACACGGGAAAATGGATGTTTCAGATGGGATTAAGTTAAGGATCTTGAGATGGGCAGATTGTACTGCATTTCCAGGTGGGCCCAATGTCAGCACAAGGGGCCTTTTTAGGGAAAGAGTTGTGATGATGGAAGCAGAGGTCAGAGGAGTGTGACCATGAGCCAAACAATGCAGGCATCCTCTAGAATCTGGAAAAGTCAAGGAATACATTCTCCCCTAGAGCCTCCAAAAGAAATATGGCTCTACTTGACTTTGATTTTAGCCCCATAAGACCCATTTGGACTTTGGACCTCCAGAAGTATGAGAGAATAAGTGTGTGTGTGGTTTCAAGGCACTTTGTTTGTGGTAATTTGTCACAGCAGCAATGGGAAAGGAATAGAGATCCCAAAGGCAGCACCTTTGCCCTCACGTCATGGCCCTGCTCAAAACACTCCGAGGTGGAATGAAGCCCTAACAGAACTCAGACGGAACCAGCAGCGGAATTTAACAATGACTTCTCAGTTGTGTTACATGGGAAAATAAATTTTTTTTTCAAGAACTTGGATATGTGGAAGGATTGACGATCTTGTTCTGGCTCCAGATGGCCAAGTTCTCCTAACGACAGATGGAAGTCCAGGACGGGCTCATCTACATGGGAGAGAGAGAAAAATGATTAATATAAGAAGGCCAGCAAGATCCAAGATCTCTTTAAAGCGTGCTTTTTACTTTTCAGATTCTTCATTAATCCTCTTTGAATTGTGAATATTATATTCCTAATATTTTACCATGGGACAAACTACTCTTGGTTTTCTTCTCTTTCCATGCTGTGCCTGAAGTGTTTCGAGTTTAAGCTTCTCCTGCACGGAAGCAACAAGAGACATTTTTGTTGTTCTTGTTGTCGATTAGATTTGGGGTCTGATGGGCCATCAATTTTATTATAAAAAAGCTGAATATTAAAGAGGTTTTTGTTTGTTTGTTAAGACTCATTATAAGAAAGAGGGTAAAATACTTCGGCTAGAAGCCAAAAAAGAGAATTTGGGGCAGCAAGAAAATATCTTGAACAGAAACAGAAAACAGTAGGGCTTCACTGCAGGTAAGAAAGGGGTCCCGTCATGGGGACAGACAAGAAGAGAGAGGAAAGTACCGTGTGTGTGTAAATCAGGGGCGGGACAGGGAGGTAAAGGGGCAAGGGGAGGCGGTGATACCTAAGCAGGTGGGACCTCACGCCACATTGCAATAACATTCTGACCTCAAGTGTGTCCCAGCAAGATGTGGGACCACCGGTGACCCACAGGAGCAGTCATCACCAGCAAGTGTTAGCTTTCATCCACGTAAGCGTCTCCTGCCTCTTGCAGGCTCCCTTAGCTGTACTTGCCTCTGCTTCGGCGGAAGATTCTGCTCCATCAGCTAGCATCTTGTTTGCAGCCTCCCTGAAGAAATGATGCGTATCCCTTCCCTTAAATTTTGCTTGGTTTGTGCCTAACTTGGTCTTACCTCACACCACCTCAGGACATAATGTGACCCCAAGAAAAGTGGGCTGGAGTCCTGATAACGAAATGGGATGGCATAGCCAAAAATCCTTGGGAGCTAAATGGAACCAGCCTAATTTGTTACCCCCCACCCTAATATGTCTTTCACATGAGATGGGATAATGTTTAATGGCCTCCTCTTAAATGATAAGATAACGCATAAATATAAGGGCCATCCTGCACAGAAGGAACATGCAGGTCAAAGATCTTGTTACAGATCAACATACTCTTTGAAATAGCTTACTAATCACTATGGAGGAGCACTGTCAATATGGCCGCTCTTCCCCTGATGTGGAAAAGCATCATCCTGGACAGTTAGGGAGTACTGAGACTCTCAGCAAGGCGGGCCCCCTGGACTCCTACTTAGCACCGAAGTGGTGCAGAGCTTGGTAGGTCCTCATTTGGGTTTTTTAGACATCTGGTAGAAAGAAACCAGATGGAAGAATTATGATTTTGAGCAAATAATTTACCATGTTAAAAACTACTTTATCAGTGAAACTTGAGGAATTTTCCCCATTATTTGACTGAAGTGTGTGCTTTTTTATGTAGATGGTCAGCTATGCTAGTGCCTGTGTGCCTTTTAAAAAAGTATATTGTATTAAATACTGTGGAGGGAGATGTGCAAAAAGATCGGAGGGGATGCTTGTCATGGAGCCTTGGGCTGCCTGCCCAGAGCTTTCTGATCCAAAGAGGTAGACTTGGGTAGACTGTTTCACTGGGTGGCCCCTCTTGTGGCCAGAGTGGGAGAGAGATGGAACCAAGGGGCTATATGTCTGTCCCTGCATGGGCTAAACATGGACCACGGGAGCAGGGAAATGTCCGTGAGAAATAGAGAAGAGCACGTCTGCCCTGTTTGACGTTCTCCTCTTGCCTGGCACAGAAGACGTCTTCAGTGAGCATTTGTTGAATGCCTTGGCTTAGTTAAATGGCTGGATGGAAGGATGAGTGCAGACCTGCAGAAAAGAGTGGAGGAAAAGGGATAGAGTCCTGCCCACATTCCAGTCCATGGTTCCAGTTCCTTCTTGCCTCCTAGCTCCAGTACTGACCTTCGTAGCCCTGCATGAGGGCCTAGGAACCTCACACATGACTCGGTCCATTCTATGTTGGTTTCTGTTATTTGCAAATGGTAATCACTAATAATAATGGGAAGTTTGGAGTCTCCTTTGAGACAAACATGAAAAAAGATCTATAAGATTTCTTCTATGTGTATATTTATATGAGTGTATGTGTGTGCATGTGTATGTATATACAGTATGTACCTCTACAGATCTCCAAATGAACCGGATCAATTAATCAGTGTCCCTGCACTCTCTTCCTTATATGTAAAATGAAGGGATTAGACTAAATGATCTGAATTTTTAAAAGGTAATGCTTTATAGGAATCATGCCAATGATTTGTATAGAAGATATAATGTTGCCAGAAAACAGTGCCCAAGATAGGCACTTGGGAAGTTCTTACACTCGCCATGCTGTGTCATTGCTGAAAAGTTTGGTGGCTCTTTTGGAAGTGCATTCAGAGGTGGTCGCCCGCTATTGGAACTCCCTCCACAGAGGCAGACCTCCAGTCTGATGAAAAGGTGACTGAGGGTGCTGGTAACACCGGTTTGGGCAAAATCTGACTGTAAAACAGCAGTTTTCCCCTGACCTGGCCCTGGAGGCAGACCCCAGGGAGTGCATATCAGTGACAATGACAAACCAAATTGGAACGTCTGGGGGTGGGGGAGGGGAGATAACCTGCAGCGGTCACTCACACGTGGCTGCCCTCTTTTCAGCTGGGGCTTCGGGATCCCTCTCCCGTTAAGCATAGTCCTGGGCCCCGTACCGTGTGTTCTCTTAAGTGCCGGGTGATTGACGGAGCCAGATTCATAGCGACAAACAGGTCGCTTTACATATATTTTCTTATTTCACACTGTCAACTGTCTCCTTTTTAGGCCCATTTCAAATGTTAGGAAAGAGACTTCAAGAACCTACACAATTTGTCCCAAATCCCGCCGCTAGCAAGTGGCGGAGGATGTGAGGCCAGGCTGGCTGACTCCGGAGCCCGCTCTGCTCTCGGGCCTCCCCCTGCTCAGCCTAAGTGGAGGCGAGCGAGAATGGTTCCAGGCATTTGGCCTTCCACCTGATTCAACTGGCAGGGATGAAGACTCTCCGGTAAGTAATATTGATCCGAGCCGTAATGTTCTCCTGAATAGCACCGTCTGCCTCAAAAACAAAGTTACACTGCCCGTCAGTATTTTCACAAAGTGAAAATCACATGCATTTCTAGCTGTTATTTTTACTTTCTATTTTCCGAATGTCTGAAAGGGCTGCGTACCTTCTAGAATACTCTTCTCTACGTGTCTCAGCTGTCCATGTGGGTTTTACTGGCATGACTTATTCCTCCCTCCTTCTCCGATATGCCTGAAGTTAGGGCAATTCTGCCACCCACTTAAGTTCAGTTCTAAAAACCTAATAGCTTTGGCAAAACAGCAGAGGGGTTATTTATTTATTTATTTTTCAAGCTAGTGTGGAGAAAAGGGAATAGAACAGGTTCCTCCCAGACGCCTGATTTCTAGTCAGCATGCTGCACGAATTCCTGGTTGAACACATTTCAGCCATCCTGTGCCTAAGGAGAAAACCACTACTCCTGCCTGCGTCGCTATGGTAACTGATACTCAGCAGGGCAGCTGCAGTTTCATTTAACATAACTGGCTTTTAGAACTTGAGGGGAAAGTATGCTTTCATGTAAGAGAAAGGGAAAGGCGACTGGTTTAATTAATGTGTCTCAATTTAACATAGGGATACAGGTCACTTCCACTGTTTGACCATAGCGTGTGTAGCTCTGTTTTATCTCTGTATCAGATCTACGGCATCAAAGGACGGAATATTTCTCTCATCATGTGTGAAGTGCACAAAGTGGGCAGAAAAGCAGAGACGGGTTGTGTTGGACCCTTTGCGAAAGGTTTTTCACTTTATAAAACCATCTCGGCTTGAGAGTGTATAGAAGAATTGCTTCCTCTTCTCGCATCCACAAAGGAGGCCTGAGAGATGGGTTGCTAGGCAACCTCACACCGAAGACTGGGGCGCTTTGAAATTAACATAGCTGACCTCCCCGTCAGCCCTGCAGCTCTGCTATTCAAAACCATTTTGTGAGGCCGTAGGACTCGAGAAAATAGCTATAAAATGTAAATACAAAAATAAAGACTAAGGGAAATACATCTAACTTGTTCCAGCAAAAACCAGGATTCTCTCAATGAAAAAGGCAACAGTGTGAAAGGGCAGGTTGAAGGGGAAATGGTGTTAGTGGCTACAAATCTAGAAACTTGTATTTTGAATAATCTAGGAAGCAAATTTTCCTATGTTTTTAGAGATGTTTATAGCTGCCATGTGAACTATCATAGCAAAGGGTCTGAAAATACGTGAGGGCAAACGGAAATCAGTTTATGATAATAAGATCTGCTACGTATTTTTAACAGAAAGCTCAACTCTCAGTCCTCAGCACGTGATGTTTTGCTTAGGCTCCAGAGTCTCCTGTTCTCCTTCCTGCCACTACATCATTAATATGACACTGGTGGGTGTGGGAAGGGATGGCATTTATTTTGCAAGTAGATGAATATTTGGAGGGAGAATGCAAAGCTGGTTTATGGAGCAAAGCATACATTCTTGTCAGCAATAAATTATTTAGTTCGATTTTTAAAATACCTCATATCACTGCAAGATGCTTATGGCAACACTTTAAGATAGGTTGTTAAATTTATCAACATTAAAATCAATCAAAGTTGGTGCTGAGGAAGGTGGGGGACAGCAAACAAATGTTGAGGTCTTTTAGTAGGTTTGTTTTTTGTCATGAGCATTGGGTGAAGCAATTCTGAAACTATTTTAGATGAATTATAGGATGAAGAAATGAATATGTTGAAGTTGTTGAGGCTCACGGTCTCACTGTGGAAGAAGGGATGGACAAACGAAGACTGGGGGAAAGCAAGAAAGAACCCAAGATGATAAAGCGGAATTGGAGAAATGGATGGAATTTTGTGATTTCTAAAATATGTGTGTGTGTATTTATATGTGTGCATGCGTGGGTATGTGCACACGTATGCATGTGTGTGCATGTGTACATGTGCATATGCATGCATGCTTTTTATTTGCTCTAAGTGTTTAAATTTCTTTTTAGGGGCGCCTGGGTGGCGCAGTCGTTAAGCGTCTGCCTTCGGCTCAGGGCGTGATCCCAGCGTTCTGGGATCGAGTCCCACATCAGGCTCCTCTGCTAGGAGCCTGCTTCTTTCTCTCCCACTCCCCCTGCTTGTGTTCCCTCTCTCGCTGGCTGTCTCTCTGTCAAATAAATAAATAAAATCTTAAAAAAAAGTTTAAAAAAATAAATTTCTTTTTAGATTTATTTATTTGAGAGAGTGAGAGAGGGGAGGAGTGGAGGGAGAGGTAGAGAATCTCAAACAGACTCCCCGCTGAGCGCAGAGCCTGACACAGGGCTCTGTCTCATGACCCTGAGATCATGACCTGAGCCTGAGATTGTGACCTGAGCCGAAACCAAGAGTCAAACGCAGCCCTGCTCAGAGTGTTCATAAGTAATTCACCCTAGCAGCAATGAACACCTCAGCAGTAAGAGTTTGATCTCTAACACCATCCCCACACTAAAGGGAACCAGGACTCCTTGGAGAAACTGCTGATTGCAAGGCTGGGGAAGGGTAGTCAGAAGTTCAACCTAAGACATTTTGTTATACTTCAAAGTAGGGAAGTACTCAAAAAGAAACAAAAAAAATGATGGGGGCATGTCACAAGGCCATAGGAGCCAGCTTAAGGCAGCTCTTGCCAGCCAAATCTGAAACAATTCGAGCACCAAAATAAGGACATTAATGACTTATGAGTTATTGAGGGGAGAAAAAGAATTCATGAATCCATAAATAATAGAATAATTCATAAAAAGTAAAAAATAATAAGGGAGGGGCTCTTGCTTACAGTAAAATGCTGAGGGCTGACTGGTTGGCACATGTGGAGAATGTGCTGATGATAGACTAGACTGTCCTTTAAAACCATCATGGTAAAGAAGACATCAGGCAAGAATCATGCTAATCTAGGGATATTTTTGAAGAGTGGCTATTTGTATGATCTAAAATATCTCCTCACAGATTGGTTACTAGCTACAAGGGAAAAAACTAACAACTCCAGAATGGGAAAATTTGGGTAATCAAAATTAATGTCACCAACCAGGACGTATGGACATTGTGTGCTTCCAGAAGTTACCCTAAGGACAAGGCATTACTTTTACATAGTATTATGGCCAGGTTTGCTCAATGTAAATCTAATCATGAAGAAATATCAGACAATCCCCAAATGAGGAACAACTCTACGAAAGAAAAGGACTGGATGACTGTATCTTTCAGACATGGTTGTGTTATAAAAGACCGAGAAAGGCTGTGGGAATTTCCCCAGCTTTAAACAAGACTAAAGAGACGTGACAAGCAATGCGGTCCCCAATCCCAGAGTGGAACTGGACTGGAAGACAAGGATACTATAAAGGACATTCTGGGATCAACTGGCAGTAGGGTGGGAGATTAAAAGTATTGTATCGATGTTAAATTTACTCAAGCTCACAACTGTACTGTGATTGGAGAAGATCCCCATTCTTGAGAAATACACAAGAAAGTACTTAGGAGGACAGGGGTGCGTATAATAATGCAATTACTCTAAAAATGCTCAGAAAAAAAATTCTATGCATGGGTATGAGTATATAAGTGTGTGTGCCTAAATGTATATATAAACATATGTAACTGCACAGAGAAGGCACACGTGATGGAGCCGTTGAGGTAAGATGATGGCAATATTTTAGTATATATCTGGGTAAACGGCAGGTGGGTAGTCTTTGTTCTTTCCTTATTCATGCAACTTCTGTAAATCTGAAAAGATTTCCAAATGAAAAGTCAACCAAAAAAGAAAAAAAAATTCTTTTTGTGAAAACAAAAACAATTTGTACTGGAACTAAAATAATGAATATTTGACATTTTAAGAAATCTATGAAAACAACAAGAACCCAACATATCTATAACTAGAGTTATAGAGTTCCCTGTTTAGCACAGAGAAGTGCTAGCAGGATCCAGACACACCCTGTTTGCAACATTTCTTCCTCTTGTCTCTTTGTGGGGCATATGTTCAATCATTTTAACTTTGCTCTTGGGTGTTCCCAAAATCCTGGACTTTCCCAGTTCCTAAATTCCCCTTCAAATGTCCTCTGCAATTTGTGACTTAAGTCAATGTGAAAGATCGGCCAGACGTTTTTCAAGAAATTATATGTCAGGGGAGAAGTTTTTATTCATTGACTAGAGCAATTTCAAGTATTTAAGTTAAACTGTTTGAAAAGAGCATTTATATAACTGCTTAGCATTTTAGCACATTTTTTTCCGTCAAAGTTTTTAAACTTAGTGTGTTTTTCAAAGGAAGTTTAATCTCTCACTGGGGAGCAGGACCCATTACCCTGACCCATTATAAGTGAGGATAGTACTACTTCCCAGCTCTGTTTGTGATTCAAAAAAAAAAAATTTTTTTTTAAAGCTTCTTACATCATTTACCCATTAAAAATAAAAGTAGCCTGCCTTTGGAGGAAACTGAAATAGTAATTACCTTCTTAAAATATCCTTATGTATTTTTTTTTTGAAACAGTTTCTTCTACCTTGCCAAAACAATTTGTTTGAAGAAAGATAAAAATAACATGCACACTATTTGAAAACAGTTTGGCTTAAGATTGCCATAGCTTCTAAGGTTATACCACTCGGAAGAAGACATTTAGAACCTGCTCATTACTCCGCTTTCATTTATGAGATCAAATTGCTTTTATGGGCATCGTGCCAGATTCATTTATGTGCACTGTAAGGCAGATTGTAGAGTGAAGCTTTTTTTTAGAAAACATCTGGTTCTTAAGAAGAGTATTAAAAGGTGGGTAGCACTTTTTTTGCCCATAACTATGATTTACTATGTTACAGTAACCCCCCCTCTAATCTGGCAGGCGGACTTCCAGCAACCCAACCAGGAACCTGGAAGTAAGTGAAAAATACTTCAGAGCTCAAGGAGAACAGAGGCCCCCATATTCCACGCATATGAAAGAGTGGTACTGCGTTTAGGTCAAAGTCCATTTTATTTATCACAAAACTACTGGAGCCAATTAGCATAAGGGCTCCCGAGGCCACCTTTGTATGTCATACCTCTTTCCTGCACTTATTTGGTTCCGATATTCTCCTTACAAAAATCACACATCCCTGCAAACTCATTCTTCTAAACGCCCCCAGAACCTCATCCTTTTCCTACTCCATTTTTCCCTCTTCTTATACCACCTTCGATATCAGTTGGCTTTAAATATTCTGTAAATATTCCAAGATGCTCAATTAGCTCTTACCTTAGAACTAACAAAAAACCAAGCAAGACACTTGTCCTATCACTCTGCAGCCAGACACCCCCACTCCCTTACCCTCATCTCTGTATCTAAACATTTTCTTACACTGTCTGTAGCTCCTCACCTTCCATTCACAGGGCTGTTACTAACCCACAAGGAATCTTTGTTCCGATTAGAAGAGGGGCCCTCTTCCTCCGAGGGTGGGGGGAGTTGCAGGGCATAACACCTGGGCGCTGGATTTCAGCCTCCACCCACTCCCCCCTCAGCTGGGTCCTTCCCGTTCTGGACACAAACTACACAACCACACTTTGTGGCCCTGTGTGATTTCAGTTATTTCCACTGGCTTCTTATTAAATTTGGTAGGTTCATCACTAAAACTCTATTAGAATATGAGCTAAAAGTGCAGAGAACTGGCTTTGCTCTCAATTTTTCTGCAGTTGCGGGACTGTGCTCTTGACCCATTTTGACAAGAGAAACTTCTAGCCTCCTTAGTAATCCCATGTTCTCCTATTATCACGGCTGTAACCACTCCTGTTAACATTTCCCAGCAGTCTTTTTCTATCTTCTACATCCTGAATCTTTTCCTCTGACAAGTGAAATAAACCAGATTACATTTTGCATAAACAATTGGTAGTAAAGCGCGGGTGTTAAGAGTTGAAAGAATGTTAACTTTTGTTTAGTTTTCCTACTCATCTTTACTCAGCTAAACAACTTTAAACAGTCAGCAAGAAGCAAGTTTGAGAATGTTATTCTCTAAAAGAGAAAACACACAAAAATTTTTTAGTGTATATGTTCATTGCAGTTAACTTGTAAAATAAGAAATTTTGATTATTTCAGCACTCAGAACGAGTTACAAATTGGGTTAATTTCTTTAAAAAAAAAAGATTTATTTATTTGAGAGAGAGCACATGTGGGCAGGAGGGGGACAGAGGAAGAGGGAGAAGCAAAGTCCCCCTAAGCAGGGAACCTGACGTGGGGCTCGATCGCAGGACTGTGGGATCATGACCTGGGCCGAAGGCAGACACTTCACTGACTAAGCCACCCAGGTGCCCCCCCCCCCCCCCAAATTGGGTTAGTTTCATCTGGTTTTGTCTGTATTTATATCTATGCATCTATTTTTTTCCAAGTTAATATGCTATATGAAGTTATGTTTCCTGTTATTTTGCTTATTATTTTGTGAGAATTTTAGCAGTTAAAAATATCTAAAAAAAAGTTTTAGAAAACACATAAAAACATCTTTGAAAATAGTTTTTGATGATTACATAGTACTCCATTATTGGGTAAAGTTTAATGTATTTGACCACTTCCCTTGTGTTGAGTGTTTTGGTAACAAAAAAACCCCAAAAAACAAAAAATAAGCTTTTTGCTGTTACCTTTTTTTTTAACTGAAAAACTTCGAGAATTTCTGAATGTCTCTTATGAAAAATTTCTCTAAGTGCGATTACCCAAAAGACAAGCTCTAAGTTCATACTGCCGAAGTGCCCTTCAGGAAGGCGGCACTCCACTGTGTCTGCGGAGTATGGGTGGGCTGGCTTCCCTGCACCTCTGCCAATCCCTCACCTACTGCTGTCTCAGCACTCGCACTGCTATACAAGCTGGTCATTTACTGCTGTCTCAGCACCCGCACTGCCATACAAGCCGGTTATAAGGCTATTCACTCGTCTCCAGTCCCAAACTAAAAGTTTCTGTCAGTCTTAATTGGTCATTTGGTTTCCACAGTGACTCTACTAGCAACTTGTACCCTAATGCAAAGTTCAAAGTAACTTCCTCAGCTGTGTATGCAGAAAACCCTTCCAGAATTGCTCTAGGTTCTTGACTTCTAGGGAAGAAAGCTGTTTCTTCTTGGGACCCAGTTCATCATACTAGCTGGCTTAAGGTCAAAGTGCATTAAGCTTGCAACTGCTTCCTACCATAAGGGGATGGTATTCTGATCCCAGATGGATAGAAAATTCTTTCATGTTGTACTCCTCTGCTCTCTGTCTTTAGCGTACCCCAAACTCTCATCTCACTTGATTCCTTCAACTAGCAGTTCAGAGCAATTTGAGTTCCCACTTTCCTGGACGTGTGATCTTGGGTATGTCACATAAGGCTAGGTCATAAACCATGCCTCAGTGAACAAGACAACATCAGAGACTGGTTAAGTGATAACCAGAGTTTAAAGAGGGTGATATGATACAGCATGGCAGGATGGCTACTTTAGACTGTGGGCCTGGACGTGGACACGGCCTCTGAGGAGGTGACAATACACTAACACCTGAAAGAAAGAAAGAATAAGCCTAGAGCGGGAAGCTTGGAGACAGGAAGCAGGGTAAGGGAGAGGAGAATCCCAGGTCAGAGGAGGCTAGTGCAAAGACAGAGATGGAGGAGAAGAGATTATGCATGTAAAAAGTACAGCACAGTGTTTGGTGGGGGAGGGGGAGGACGGAGGGGTAAAAAGATGGGGTAGGGTGGGGAGGAGGGCGAGCATGAATGAGAACCTGAATCCCATATGGCTGAGCGGTCTTGGGGAACTCACTTGTCTTCTTTATCTCACCTTGGACTTCATTTTTCTCTTCTGTGAGGGTTTTTCTCAGCTGCAGTTACTACTTGGCCCTGTTCCACTTATAATAGAGCCACCATTCATTAAGAGCCTAAGTGAGTCAGATTCATTACAGGTTTTATGTATGTTCTCTCATTTAATCCTTACAACAACCTGAGGCAGATTATCCTTACGTGCTTCTTTCTGGGCGAGAAAACAGAAGCTCAGAGAACCTACATAACTTGAGGAAGATGAAACATCTAGTAAGTGGTAGAGCCAAATGAAACCCAGGCTGGTCTGACTTCAGATCCATGTACTTACGGCTGCACTCCACCACTCCTCAATTAGACTTGCCTTCGGTAATTTCATGTTTGTAAGAACTGTTCATTCCACTCAGTTCACCTTGTTCCTCATTATTTGACTATCTCTGTGACAGAACACTTAGTTTCTTCTGCTAGCCAGATGTAGCCAAGAGAATTTTTTCTTATAGACACAATCTCTCCTACTGATGCAAAATGTCTTAATATAGGAAACAGGGTGTGAGCTTTGAAGTTGTCTGGGTCAGTATGGCATCCAGATTCTGACACTTTTTCTGTGACCTTGGGCAAAACATTTAGTTGAAACTCCATCCTCTTCATCTAAAAAATAAGAGTATTATTTCTTTGGAGAGTTGAGTGTGAATTAAAAGACATAAGTAAAGTTCCTAGAATAGTACCTCATAAATGGCAGGTGCAAAATATTCAGTGATTGCTAAAGAAACAAAAACAAACTCCCCATTTTACAGATAGGAAGACTGATGTGAGAGTATTTTGCTGGGAGAAGAATGTTCTACTTTCTCTATCCAACTTCTAGGACTCCAGCATTCTACGATGCAAATTCACTGGAACTACGTAAGGTACTATGTTATATAATATCCTTAACACGTCCATTCAGGCTGAATTACAAAGAAAGAGCTAATCTGCCACAGTTCCAGAATCATAAACAGGGATAATGACACCTATATTCTAGGGTCCTGGTGATCAACTGTAATAAGACATGTGAAAGTGTTCTAACAGATATGAAATGCTTCATAAATGCTCTTAAATACTTTCATGAAATGCCATAAATAAGGTAGGTGAAAAAGAATGATTAGAATTTTATGGCGTATAACCGGAATTAAAAGGACTTTGGAAAATTGCAGAAGTAGTCAAAAACAAGAGAATAAAGCTCAAAAAAAAAAAAATAAGCATAGGACACTTAGTAGCAACAAGTGACTTAAAAATATACTCTGTATTTATTGAAAATGTAAATGAAATAGACCTATTTATGGTATTTTTTTTTAAAGATTTTATTTATTTATTTGACAGAGCTAGAGACAGCCAGCGAGAGAGGGAACACAAGCAGGGGGAGTGGGAGAGGAAGAAGCAGGCTCATAGCAGAGGAGCCTGATGTGAGGCTCGATCCCATAACGCTGGGATCACGCCCTGAGCCGAAGGCAGACGCTTAACCGCCGTGCCACCCAGGAGCCCCTATTTATGATATTTTTAAAGACAACTGAAAAAAGACGTACACAACAAGTCAGAAATAATGCTAACAACTGAGTTAAGATTAGGTTCACTTTAACCTAAAAGGCTGAGAGCCGCTATGCCAGAGGGTGGTAGGCACAGTAAAGAAAGCAGCTGCTTTCACAGGGTGTGTTTGGTGAGGCCCTGCTGACCAAAACTATTCTGTCGCCCTTCCCTGCCAGATGTTACAGTGTCTAAAGTGACATCAAGAGATCTAGTCTTCAGGCTAAGGTAAACTATTCCTATAAGAATTTGCCTATTTTAACTGATTTCACATCCAGATTATTTCTTAAGATCACAATGGCATCGAAAGCAGAAAGAATGAGTTCAACAAAGGGAATGGAAGCTCACATTCTTTACTTTCCAAAAAGATTTTTCTAGGAATGTCCCATATTTCAACTACTCATTAACCGTGCAAATTGTTTAGGGGGCTTACCCTGATTTTGCAAAACTTACCATGTCTTTGAGTTCTAGGAGCAATACAAACCATACATTTATAACGTTTTTATTAAAATATACTTTTTTTTTCATAAATTTACAAGAAAATTTTCTCAAACCTTTGAAACAACAGAGAACGTTACAAAAAAATTCTAACAAAGAGCAACAGCATTTTATATATATTTCTTGAAATAAACAGGTAATACTCCTTAGAAAAGATATAAGATACTTAAGTACCTTGTATTTAACAAAATATTCTTTATAGAAATGGGTTATAATCTTTATCACAGAGACACCAAACCTGTTCCTAATCAAGAGAGTCACTCAAATAAACCAGCTCCATTGACCTTCTCCATCAGAAGCCCATCCATTTGACATAGCATTTCTCTTTATATACAATAGCAGCCTCTGCTGGAGAAAGAAAGGTACGCTTCTGTTACAAAGTTTCAGCTCAAACCTATTCTGAACTCTAAGAATTGATTCATTTCCTGCTTAACCAACAAACTAAATTAAAATACTTTTCAAGGCCTCAATGATGTACGGGCCTTATCAAGTATATCCTTCCTGATTTTTGGATAAGCTGGATGTGCTTCAAGAACCTGCAAAAACAAAAAAACAAAAAACAAAACAAAAGCACGAGAACTTGTAATTGATTACTGAGAACTGGAGAGCTACAAAACTTACTGGAAATGAGCATTACAGTTGTACAAATATAACAACACCTCTTAAAGGTGACATCTGAAATGTGACATAACTCATGGTAATAGTAATTAGATGACAACAATAGAATAGAAATACATGTGAGAAATACAACAAATATAATTACTTCCTTAATAGATTAGTTGCAAAAAACAAGTATGTATCAATGATTTGTAGTTAGAAAATTTAGCTATTCATATGATATTTAAAAAACCCTTACAGAGTTATTTTTGACCACGAGCACACATCAGATTTTGAAACATACAAATTTCCAGGCCTACTGAGTCTAGGAGTGGGGAGAGAGTCATTTTTAAAAGAGAATTCCACAAATGGTTCTAATGTATAACCTTGCATTAATGCACAACCTTAACCTTAACGTGAAATACTGCCTTACAGAAAGGTTCAGTAATCAATAGCAATCACTGAAGCCAAGTATTTACTGTAATGATGCTGATACAGCAATCTGGGCTAGAAGACATTACATAATTCTTTTCTAAGGAGCTTTTCTTGGCGCTCCTAACGATGTTTAATATAAGGCCTTATCTGGAACAATGGGGGCAATGCCTTATATATCAATGGGACAATGTAAATGCATATATAAAGAAACTGCAAATTCTAAAAGTGCAACTTAAATATTTGTCACTTTAGTAAGGGATCATTTAGTTAGAGATCAATTACAGAAATGTAATTGAATGACTTCTAAATAATAGAAATACCTCTTATCTCTAATTTCTAATTCTGAATTCTCTACTAACCAGACTTGGACACATTTACAAGAACTTCATTCAGAACAATGGCTTGGAGAATCAGTTTTATTTCACATGCTTCTCCTCTAGCCCTCTGTCTCTAACATGATAGAAACATTTTATTATTGGAGCCCCAATTAAAAACATGTTTGATTTAAATAAACTTTATCATTTGCTCAACTTGGAAAGGTGGTAATCTTTCCCAGATGTATTTGATGAGTCATTTAACCAAAATACAACATCCTCTACCTCTACTCACATACATCTTGAGATGAACTAGAAGTAGGAAATTGTGCAGCTGAAAATTTTAAGAAATCTAAATCGAGTGTTACCTGGTGACATACGTCAATGGCATCCACATATCTTTTTGCTTTTAAGTAATTAAATGCCAGTTTGTACCCTGTTAAGACAAAAAAACCACAATGATGTCGTACTATTTATAGAACACTTGGCTAGCATTATCTTTTTTGCCTCCTCCTTTGTTCGCTTACTCACTGGAGAAGTCTAAGCGAAGGCTGGTGAGCACACTATAAGAGAGAAGTGATGGGACGAAGGGAGAACAGATATAAAAGAAAATGGAGCTGGAAAAAGGACTGCAGTGAATATCCTGCTGGGTTTGAGAAGACTGCCATCCTACAAGAGTGGCTTTTGCAACTTACTAAAAAAGGCCCATTTATTTCAGATTATAGTACAAACTCATCACCAGACAGTAAATAATACCACAGCTATCCATTTATACAGCATAGATTTATTTAGCACTTAACATGTCAGGCTCACTGATCCCTGCGGGCAGGAGGTTTACATTCTATTAGGAAATAAAGTAGGTTATTTAAATAATTATGTAAGTAAGTTACCACTTTCAAAAGTGAGATAAATGCTATGAAAGAAAGGTCCGGGCCAAGATACCTGGAATAAGAAACCTGGATGGGGAGGGGGCGGGTATCAGGCAGTGCTTGCAAACTGAAGGATGAAGCCTGAACTGGGCAAAGGGAACAGAAGCATGAACACTTTTAGGCAGAGGGAACTGCTCAGATAAAGGGCAATGGTAGGAGCCACAGGAACCGGAGAGACCCGGAGTACATGACAGGGCAGAGCAGCTAGGAGAGCGGCCCAGAAGAGGGTAGAGCAGTCATCAGATATTCCACATCAACCATTAGTAACAATTATCACAAGTACCATAAGGAAATGTCATGTTTCAAATATTGATATTTAAAATAAAGTTTGAAGACATTCTTAAAGGATTGCTGTTTTTCTATAAGAACGCTATGAGAGTTAGCAAACAGGAGGAGATAAGAAAGTAACAGTGGCACTGCACTCCACAAATGCGATATGATAATACCATGATGTAAAATAATATGTAATTCATAAATTCAGTATTTCACTTTACCTCTTACAAATATAAATTAGGGAAATCTGAATGCCACTCTTGGGCCCTAATAAAAGTACCAAAGTATTTTTTTTTTTAATTTCAAACAAGTATTTGAAAAGAATTACTGGCTAATGTAATCACAAGGTAGTAAAAAGTAAGAAATAGGAATTATCTAAAATTCATAATGTCTGATATAAACACACATAAACATACATGCCTATAAAACTGTCAAAGACGAAAACAGTAAGTTTCAGAGAGTTAAACTTGGTATCATCACAAAGGAATTGTAAAATGAGCTAAAAATAAAGTTGGTGACATTTAAAAAGGAAAACAATTTAAAATGTCATGCCATGCCAATCATACTTTACATGGAACCTAGAGCCAAAAAACCTGGATTTAAGTTTTGGTTTCTGGCTTCCTGACAAGCTTGGAGACCTTAGCAAGTCAAGTGAGCTGTCAATTTCAAGTTTCCTCATCAGAACCCACCCCCAACTCAGTGCGATTTTAAGATCAAATAAAATATTTGTTGTGAAATGCTTTTAAAAGTTTTAGAGTGCCACACAAGTATTAGCAATTTAGTCAATACTAAATTGGAAGCATAAAGTTTTTTTGTTTTTTTTGTTTTTTAAAGATTTTATTTATTTATTTGACAGAGACAGCCAGCGAGAGAGGGAACACAGCAGGGGGAGTGGGAGAGGAAGAAGCAGGCTCCTAGCAGAGGAGCCCGATGTGGGGCTCGATCCCAGAACGCCGGGATCACGCCCTGAGCCGAAGGCAGATGCTCAACGACTGCGCCACCCAGGCGCCCCTGGAAGCATAAAGTTTTAGTGTTGGAAGAAACTTGATAGATCATCTTGTCTAAAAAATTTGAGAGAGGGAATAAAGGGCCAGAAATGGCAAAGAAAATGCGCACTGCAGCTGCATTACACTTGTCAAGCTTGTAGAAATTCAATGCTATGTAATCAGGGGGGAAAAGGTAGCAGGGGAGGGGAGAGGAGAGAGGAACATGAACACTGTGAACAGTTTAGTGCGTGTCATGTGACCCGAGAATGGGTGCAGAGGGACAGACATACATGTGTTTTCTTCCTGGTGCTTCTCACAGTGACAGTACTCAAGCCTGAAACTTACGGAATGAACATGACCATGATTTGAAGGATTTCCTGACAGCTGAAAAAGTGAAATGCATTGTTAACTTGGCCAGGCAACTGCGGGTGTTAGATGCAATGACGACCTTAAGGAAGAAACTAAAGAATGAATTGAGAGCCTCAGAGAAAACTTACCAATGAGAAGTTGGGGAAATTGATAAAATCATCTATAAAATACACAGATGACACAATGGAAGAACGAATGAGTTGGAATCTCTACATTTGCTGAAGTCTTCCAAGGAACAGAATGTTTAAATAATTTAACTTCTAAATGTATACCTTCTATGGAATAAAGTGTCAAAATTACATATATTTTAAAGACATTAAAGGAATTTTCATTTTACAAGCTGACTTGATTCTGTAGGATACATGATACTTGAGAAGGAAAAATACCATCAACAAAAGGTATTGTATTAGTTCCTGTGCCCTATACTAAGTCTAGTAAAATAACAGACCCCAGAAAAATGCACGGTGGGGGAAGTCCTGAACTAACAGCAGTTAAGGTAAAGAGGACCTATCAGACTGCAAATTAAATCTGAGTCCATACCATGACATGGTTGCTAAAAGGACGGATGCCACCTTAAGGCTGAGTTAACAACTACAAAAATGCCTAATAAAAAAACAACTTGATTATAGATATAATTGCATCTTAAATTATACTCAAGAACTTGTTCATTTCTGGTACAACAGGTCAGGAGGGGCATGGACCAATAAAATGGCCTTTTCCAAACTTATTTGGCCATAAAATCTAACCTCCTCATACTCAACTCTCTTTTCATTTTTTCTTTTTTGTAAAGAAATAACTATTAATATCTCACCAAGTATTCCAAAGCACAGATTGGGAAGCACTATTTTAGCGTTTCCAGGAGATGGCAACAAGGAGGGTGAAAGATTTGGAAGCAAGTCTCAGGAAGAATGGGCAAGTAACTGAGATAGTTTGAAGAGACGCGTTCGGAGAGACAGGACAGAAAGCTGAATTAGACTGCCACACGTGTAAGAAGGAAAGGACTCTGTGGGTTGCTCCAGAGAAGAGACCTGGCCAGTTTCAATGCAGCATATTCCAGCGCAGTACAAAGAAAGGGAAAAACATAGGAATGAGCTGCCTCACAATGTGGGGGGAGGCTAGTCACTAAGTATATTCCAGATGCTGTCTATCTGGTAGGGATGTTGGAGACCACATTCCTTGAGTCTATCACTGGAACAAGTTGATATTTCTAGATGCTCAGGAAAAAAAAAAAATTTCCATGGTCATATTATTGGACATTGTCCCCTCTGTGACATCCATGACAATTTACATTAGTGTATAAAGGCACAGAGAAGTCCTGCAGTAAGGAAACCTGCAGACCTTGATTTAATGAAATGTTTTCCTAACTGACCTGACACTGGAACACTTTTCCTCCCCCAGCATTACCATTTGGAAATGGCAGAGGGTTAAGGGAGAGAAAGGGGCAGAATTAGATTAGATGTCCTTTAAGGTGACTGAGGACCAGTTTGAATCTCAGGAAATTATACTTAACAACTATTAAGTTAATAATCTATTATGAATATAAAACTTATTTTTCAGAAAGACTGATAAAGGAAATTGGCTCTTAATGTATATTTTCTTCTTAAAAAGAAATCAAATGCATTTAAATGAAGATTTACAAATAGAACCCAAGTTTCCAGTGAAAACCTAGTATCTAATTTGTTAAACTCACCGACCGCTGGATTTGTCTGACTGCCATGTTTCCAGGCCATCTCATAGTTTAAGGCAGCGTCTGTATATGCTTGCTCTTTTTCCATAATGTACCCCATATATTCATAAGCTTTGCAGCAAGACTGAAGGAAAATGGAAGATACATCAATAGATTAAACTTGATTTTATGGGGTGCTTAGGACTATAGAGGTCAACCACATTAACTCATTTAATTGGCACATAAAACAATGTTTTTCAACCTCAGCTATGCAATCAAATCATCTATGGGACTTAATAAAAGATTCTGATCAAACCTAACTCCCATTCCCCCAGTCAGGAATTGGGGGACGTGCAAGGGAATGTGTATTTTACAGTTTTTATTACAAATAATTTCAAGTTAAAATTAACAGTGCAATGAACCCCATGAGCCTGTATCTTCAACAATTAAATCATGACTAATACTGTTTTAACCTCTACCCCCCGCATACTTGTCCTGTATTAGGAAATAAAAAATTCTCAGATATTGTACCATCTCATTCATAAATATTTTAGTATGCTTCTTTAAATATAAGGACTTCCTTTAAACAGAACCACAGTTTATCATACCAAAAATTTAACAACTCCTTGATATTACTAAATATCCAGTCATTATTCAAATTTCAAATGGATTCAATATAATTTTGTTTTGTTTTTAGTTTGTTAGGATGATGGGCCAAACAAGGCCCACACATTGACTGGCTGAAATGTCTCTCGACTTTCTTTTGATTTAGAGGTTTCCCTTCCATCTCTATGTCTCTTTTCTTGCAGTTAAATGTAGCAAACAAGAATTTTTATCCTCGAGTTTGTCACAGCCCAGATTCAGTTGAGTTCATCCTTGTGGTGCTTATGTAATGTATTCCTATGTCACTGATATCTGGAAATTATAATTAGATCTAGAGGTTTAATTCGATCTCGATCTCTGGGGAGAGAGGTGAAAGGAGTTCATGGGTTAGTGCCCTGCTGAGCCACAATGGAGCCTGAGGCAAAAGGAAAAATGCACAACTCTGTATACATGTTTTTGTGATTTTTTTTTAATTGCTAATTTTTTCTCAAACATTAATTTTTACAAATCAGATTGAAAAGTGGGGATATTGAAACTCACATTTTAAATTTGAATATTTTCCTTATACCCAAACAAAATTTATGTTATTTTCCTGACTTTAATGGAAGTAAATATGTCAATAATATTTTCATTAAAATGAAAAATACATAAAAACATAGATATGGAGGCATACATTTTCCCTTTTGTTTCAGGCTTCAATACCGCTCAGCACCACACTGGCAGATGCTATTGATTTAACATTTTGATATTTTGGTTTTAAAAATATTGCATTAAATTATTTATAATAATCTTTTATTACAATTTATTATAATAATCTATAATAATCTTGATTAAATTATTATTTTTATCTACAGTGGACTGAATGTTTAAAAAATTCATATGTTGAAACCCTCACCTCCAGTGTGATGGTACCAGGAGATGGGATCTTTGCAAAGGAATTAGGTCAGGAGGATGGAGCTCTCATGAGTGGGACCAGTGTCCTTATGAAAGAGACCCCAGCCAATTCTTCGCCCTCTCCTTCCACCGTGGGAGGATACAACAATAAGCTGGCGGTCTGCAACCCAGAAGAGAGCCCTCACCAGCACTGAACCACACTGGCACCCTGATCTCAGACTTCCAGTCTCTAGAACTGGGAGAAACCAATTTCTGATTATAAGGCACCCTGTCTATAGCACTTTGTTATAGTAGCACCAGCTGCTGAAGATAATTCCTGACACTTAAAGTGCCCTTTTAAATTCTGGACCCAAGTGAGGGTGTGAGACTTGCTCACCCCAGTCTGGCCCCGTCACAGATGGCGTGTTCTTCCCTCAGGAGGCACATAATATCAGATTCTTTTTTTATGATGTTATAACCATTCATTAATTTATCAGGGATGGGAAATGGTGATAGTCTATCACTCTTTCTTCATTTATTAGCTGGAAAACATCTATCATGAGAAATGTCTCCTTTTATGCTACACTGTTACACAGTAGTATAGTTCACACAGATAAGTGCATAATGCCTTCCCTTTATTTGCTGGCTTTAGAAATAACAGTTCATCAGCATATTTCATTGGTGACCAATTAGGGTTTTTTTTTTTTTCTTTTTTGGATCTTTGTAAACTCATGGATTTAAACTTATTTGGTGTGTTTCAATCCACTGCAGTTACTATTCTTACTGATAGTTAATGTGTTCCAACTTTGGCTAGTGTGAGTGTCTTCAAGTTGGCTCCTGAGTCCTTGACATGACTCTAATCATCTTCGATAGCTTCCTTGCCATCTGGTAGGACAAGATGGTCTAGTATCATCTTGTACATTTCTGTCCCAGATCTGGATGATCTCCATCTTTTAATTATACAATTCAAGGTTTCTAAGCTCTAGTTCCTGAATCTCAGGCTTCCAATATTGACATGTCTAATCAGCCAAACTGGCGCTTCTAAAGTAGCCCTCGTGTTCAACCTGCAATATATCGCTGTCAGTGTTCTGGCAAACTGAAACGCTATCTGTACTGAAGCCTTAATTCCCACGTAATCTTGCTTAATCCTAGACTAGGCATGGAAGGGTCAGCTGTCTGACAGTTTACATTTTTCTTTTTCCTTTTTTTCTTTTATTGAAGTTCAGTTGACATACAATGTTACATTAGTTTTAGGTGTACAACAGAGTGATTTAACAAGTCTATACCTTATGCTACGCTCATCACAAGTGTAGTAGCTACCATCTGTTACCATACAATGCTCTTACAGTATCACATATTCCTTATGCTGTTACCTTTCGTCCCCATGACTTATTCATCCCATAATGAGAAGTCTGTATCTCCCATTTCTCTTCACCCATTTTGCTCATCCCCCTACTCCTCAGCCCTCTGGCCACCATTAGTTTGTTCTTTGAATTTATGAGCCTGTTTTTTGTTTGTTTGTTTAGATTTCACATGTAAGTGAAATCATATGGTGTCTTTCTCTGTCTGACTTATTTCCCTTAGCGTAATAACCCCAGGGCCATCCATGTTGTCACAAATGGCAAGGACTAATTCTGTTTTATGGCTGAGAAATATTCCATTGTATATATATGCCACATCTTCTTTATTCATTCATCTATCGATGTACACTTGGGTCACTTCTTTTTTTTTTGTTTTAAGATTTACTTATTTTAGAGAGAGAGACAGAGCATGAGTGGGGGGAGGGACAGAGGGTCTAGAGGGAGAGAGAGAGAGAGAAGCAGACTCCCTGCTAAGCACGGAGCCAGACGTGGGGCTTGATCTCAAGACCCTAAGATCATGACCTGAGCCAAAATCAAGAGCTGGATGCTTAACTGACTGAGCCACCCAGGTGCCCCACATCTGGGTTGCTTCTGTATCTCAGCTATCGTAAATAATGCTGCAATAAACATGGGAACGCATATGTCTTTTTGAATTAGTACTTCCATTTTCCCTAACGAAAAAATTCCCAGTAGTGGAATTATTGAATCATATGGTATTTCTGTTTTCAATATTTTGGGGAACATCCATACAGTTTTCCATAGTGACTGCTCCAATACACGTTCCCGCAAACTGCACAAGAGTTTCCTTCTCTCTACATACTTGCCAACACTTGTTACCTCGTCTTTTCGATTCTAGCCATTGTCACAAGTATAAAGTAATATTTCATCTTGGGTTTGATTTGCATTTCCCTGATGTTGAGCATCTTTTCGTGTGGCTATCAGCCACCTGTAGGTCTTCTTTGGGAAAATGTCTATTCAGGTCCTCTGCCCATTTTGAAATTGGATGATTTGGAGGTTTCTTGGTGTTGAGTTGTATGACTTCTCTATATCTTTGGATAGTAATCTCTTATTAAATATATCATTGCAAATATCTTCTCACACACATAGGTTGCCTTTTTGTTTGTTGATGGTTTCCTTCTCTGGGCACAAGCTTTTTATTTTGTCGTAATCCCAATAGTTTATTTTCATTTTGTTTCCCTTGCCTGAGGGGGTCCAGAAGTTTAGATTTTTCAAAACCTATTAGTGAGAATCTGTTTTTCAAGGACAATTTGACTTAAAATTAGATGTACAGACTATAAGTTGATAAATGGCTTGATGTTTTAGGTTTTTAAATTTCCTAAGAAAGTCATTTAATAGCATTAGATGATAACTCTTTAAAAAACAAAAGATCCACTTTGTAATCTAATTTGCTGAGAGTAAAACAGATTTACTATGATTAAAATTTTGAAGTAATTGCTATGAATCTGTAAAGATAAATATCCTCAAGTTTCTAAGTTGAGTACAATTATTTCTCAACAAATACTAACGAATTCTTAACTTAAAAAATGATATAAGAAGACCTTCTTTTTTTGTGACTAAACACAAAAATGCACTGTTACTAAAAGGCCTTGGATTTCTACAGACTTGAAGATTTTCAATTTCATACCTAAAGATAAGGACTTTTTAATAAACAAATTAAATGCCGAAAAGACTTTTACCCACAAAATATATTATGCATAGTGGATTCTAATAATGTGAGAACAACATGCAGCTGCAGAAAATTCATCTAGAGTATTTCTTAATACGAGGGACAGACGTCCGCAATTAACGTTCTTCTGCAATTTTCATTAGATCTGGGATGAGCTGGATAATCAGAGGCAAATGCTTGACATTCCACAAACACTTTCCATAAGTGGGGCATACCACAGCTGAAACTTGAAACTGCATAAATCGCTATCTTCCTTTATTTTCAAGAGCAAATGGCGTCTTTCTTCTTATTAATGTTATTTCCTGATGGTGGTAAGAATAAACATTTCATTTTCAAAAAACACACAAGAACCCTTAGAAATGGACCCCCATTCTATAATAACCTACGACAGAAAACCTTCACGCCGCACGGTAACAGTCTCCTACCCTATTATGACGCAGGCACCGCTTCAGCAGCTCTTCTGCCACGTCGTATTTTGCTGATTGAATATAAATATCAGCAAGCAGCAGCCAACTCTTCTCAAAGTCCTCGGCATCAACTGGATTCCAGTTCATTTTTGCAATCCGCTTCAGCTGGTTTCTGGCTCGTGGTGTCTGTTTCAAGATCATATAAACTGTTGCCATTCCCAAAAGTGCTGGGATATGATCCTTCTGTAAGAACGCAAAACTTCAGACCCCCAGGTCAGCAAACAAAGATGCCCTATGTTTAAAAGGAAACACGGCTAGTAGCAAAGGTTCCACAACAGGAGAAGTGGCCGGTGGACTCTGTATCTGGCTCCACACAGGTAACTGCGATATGGTCATTATTTAATACCCCAATTAATCTCACGCTGCCATGAAGAAACTTGGTCAGGCACCACCTGGTCAAAATAATCCAATAAATACGCAGATGCCATAACCACACGATTCAGACAATTAGGGCGACTTGATCTTTAATGGGACTGACTAGCTATTATGGTTTTATAGAGAAACAGAAAAAAACAAAACTCTATTTTAATATAATCCTAATCGAACATTTGTGTTTCAGATGCAGCATTTTGGCTCCTTAGTTCTTTTACTTGTAAAACAAGAATGAGATTGATTAACCTGCAAATGATATTCCTTACCCACATGACCTTCTATGGACTTCTCTATATTGACTTTTTATCAATACTGACTTCTATTGCTCCTTTTCCCTTCCTTCTTGTTTTATTCAAAAGTCTTTTCACCCAATAAAGTTTGACCAATGAAATATTATAAACAAGGCATGCGACTAATTCATCACTTGGAAATTATATGAAATAAACTCATGCCTTAAAATAGTCTTTTAAACTTAGAGTCTGTAGCTTTTTGATAGCGTCTGTAAAACACAATGTTCTTTTAGAGAGAGTTCGATGTCAGAAACTCTGTGAAACCAAAAAACTAATAAGAATTGGTATAAAATGGGAGCTATTGGTGATCTACCCAGGAAACCAACTTACCTAAGCAATATGTGTATATCCCTGACAAAGCTAGGGTGGCTTCTTACATTTCAGCAGAGGGATTGTGATGTTTTTATAAAGAGAAAGGCTTCAGGTTAAAATACAAATAAAGGATGGGCAACTGTGATAGAGTTAAAATATCGAGACTATAATAAAGGGGCGCTGTGAGATAGCAAGCTTGGGTAACCAATAAAGACCACTCAGAAGGAGAGAGTGGTTTGTTCATTGTCCAACACTGAACATGGTTGGAAGTCAGAAATAACCCTGGAATAGAGGAGGATAATTACTTAGAGCTCGATGAAAATAATTTTTTGGGAGATAAAACTTCTTTGGTTGTAATTCTATGCCTACCAACAAACTTCCAATATGTAATCTGTCCTCCTAATTAAGGAATGGCAAAAAGGTTTGAGTGCCAAATCCAGCCAATTGGTAGTAGATTCTGGAGACACAAGGGGTTTATTATCAATTACTGAGCACTCCTGCCCCCTGCCTCCTCCCATAGAAAGGAAAGAAAGCAAAGGCCTGCTCTGAATTTGTCAGCCAGGTCCTAGGACATTCCAAGCCAAGAAGAGTCTCATAAAAATGTCCAGATCTAGTCACATGAAAAATATCCCACACTATACATTTAAAAATAAGCTGTTTTTAAAATCACACACCTTGAGTTTGATTAGAATTAATCAATTCCTCACAGCTTCATCACTACTGAATGAACTCAAGAATAGTTTTTAAAAGTATAAACCTGAGTTCTAAACCCACGTGTCTTTTCTGGTGCAGACATCCTACGGTGTTCAGCTGGCTTTCCTCTGTCTTTGTCAGTCACTCTGAGCTGCAACAACTTGAGATCACAGAGGACAATACAGCCATGCAATAAACAACAAGGTGACAGGATGAAAGCAGGTGGAAACACTTTGCTTGGGTGTAATGTATCTGGTGCTGCTTCCTCCCCTGACTTCCTGTCACGTGACTCTTTTTCAATCAATCTGAATGCCACATAGTGTGAATATACAGGATGCTTCCTTGCCTCCTTGCCTTTGTTCTCTGCCCGTGAAAATGCAGTTTATTGCGGTTCTTCTTAAATCATACTTCTCCACGAAAGAGCCTCCCCACTCTCCTAATATTATTTCCTACAGTACTTTTACCTGCAGCTCTAGAATGGAATGTAATAGATTTTGGTTTCTACACAGTACGCTTTGCCTCATCTTCCCTGGATTATGATAAACTTGACAGAAGAGACCGTCCTTGGTTTTTTCTTTGTGATTCCCGCTGTGCCTAGTACCCACTGGCTGCTTAATGGATATTCATTATATATTCATTATATATACATATATATATATATGTATATATATATATAAATCATTTATATATATGTATGTATATATATATAAATAAATATATAGCTTATGAGTTAAAAGGAAAAAATGCAGGATAAAACTCATTGTTTCTGAAACTTCAGTTCATGCATCAGTCTTTGGCTGGTATGGTCAGTAGACAGATTTGAGGATAGCATATTACTAATCACGTAAGTAAGAATGGTAAAAATAAAGCAGTCTCACCAACATAAAAACCTGGTATTTCTAGGAAACAGCCGTGATGTCACTCACGGCTTTTGGTGTTCTCTCAAACCTCACACTTTAAGCTCTCTCTCCTACTTCAGGTCTCCATTTTGTCAGCCACTGTCATCTACCTGCCGCCACGTGGCCCACCCCCTGAGAACACTACTTCACGGGCAGAAGGGCGCAGCTCTAGGAGGTCACTGCTGCTGGTGCTACCTTGCTGTGTAGTTCCAAGGTGGCTTACAGTGGTAATAAAATGCCATTTAGGATACTTGTTCCCAAATGGCAACAGGAGCTGCAGGTTCCCCAAAGCTCTCCCAGGTCCTGGGAGGCAGGAAAGGGGCCCCTGTAGGGAGTTTTTGGTAGCTTACTGCTACCACTGTGACCACTGAACCACAAGGAAACACAGCAAAGTTCTGTATATCCTCTGAGAGACACACATTTTGAATTTTCGGTGGCCTGCAACACTACTGAGTGGAAGAACATGAAACCCAATGAGTATGTTTAGAACCAGCTACCACCCACTGCTGATGGGGTGGGCGCCTAGAATCCCTGCCTTCATATCAAGCAGTTGAAGAAATACAGCACTATGTGAGGGAAGGAAAAACACAGCGCCCAGAGAGTGAGAAGGTGGATCTGAATGAGTTGAAAAGAGAAGAAAGCCTTTGCTCTAATTAGTATTATTGTTGTTTCTACTATTATTATTGCAGGGGGTTATTTCAGGGTTGCTAAAAAACACCATTATTCGCATGACTGAATTATAAGCTGTCAGTACCGATCCCATTTAGCCTTAGAGTTGGAAACACTTCAAGTCTGCCTAAGTGAAAAGGTGAGCTATCAAGGTAGCCAGGTGTTTATTTTCACTTAGTCACTTAAGTGAAACAACACAGAAATTCTCCAGACAATAAAGCCATTCCTTTGAGAGTTAATTGATGCCCTTTTGAAGAATTTCCTTTCTCTAGAATTTACCATTCTAATAGAAAAAATATATCAACAGCATATCAAAATAACAAAATAGTATCTTCTAGAAATGAAGGTATATTATGTAGAATTATGCCAAGCTATCAAGGCAATTTTTCCTTGTAATTAAGTCAATCTTCAGAAAATACCCAGCTAATTGAAATACATACATCTATACTGCCAAGGAAAGAGAATAAAGAGCTGAAAAACAAAACCTACTGACCTCAGATGTTGCTATTTCGGTGAAGGTATTCAATGCTTGCTCAACGTTAGACTTCTGTTTGGTAGCGACCAGGCAATAGTTTTCCATGATGCGAAGCTGCACGTGACCCTGAATGGTCTGCGGTTTTAGTTCTTTAAGGAGCTTTTCTGCTGTTCTCACTGCTAACTGCACAGACTCCTGCTTCTCACTTGAATTACTGGATACAATTAAAAATTAATCTCTTATGTCTATTACTCATGAAGTAAAATTCATTGAGATTAGAATGAGCCCTGGGGCACACTGGTTTCTTTTCTGTCACTAATTTGAAGTAATCCTCTCGCAGAATAGCACTCATTCTCTTCTAATACAAAGCGAACCACAGTTATAATGCATTACATTTAAACAAAATTAATATAGCTTTAATAAAACACCATTAAACATTTCTTCACTTTAGACTGAAGACAAAAATTGGACAGTATCTACGTGTGGTAAGTGTGTTCATTGCTGCTAATATAAAACTAGAATTCAGGATAAATAGGATCATATAATTACCAAGTGGCAGATCTACACAGAAGATGAAAGGAAAGAAAGGAGGGGTAAAAAGTAACTGACCTTGCTGAAGCACCCACTATGTGCCAAGCACCACAGTATTTTTAGCGGCCTATCTGACTCTCAGAAAAGAAGCTACATATCTGGGGCGCCTGGGCGGCTCAGACGGTGAATCATCTGCCTTCCACTCAGGTCTCGATCCCACTGGGATGGAGCTGGCACCATGGTATCATCCACTCGCTGCTCAGCAGGGAGCCTGCTTCTCCCTCTGCCCCTCCCCCCACCCTGCTCGTACATTCTCTCTCTCTCTAATAAATAAAATCCTAAAAAAAAGAAACAATATATCTGTCAAAAGGTTATAAATTTCAAATGCAATAATTTGAATATGTAATATCAATTTTATTTTAAAAAATATCTAAATCAATTAATAAAAGGAAACTAAATTCTCAAAGCCCAATCACTAAAGCCATTGGTCTTTTTCTCAGGCTTTAGGCTTTATCTTCTCTAAAACACTTCACGTTGTTAGCTACCTTCTTCAAAGTTCCCCTCCTTCGCCTTCCGTAACATTACACAGTTTGGGGTCTCTTTCTACCACACTGATTGCCCTTTTCTGACATCCCTTCCCCCTCCCATCCCCTCAAACGTCAGCCTGCCCAAAATTTAGTTCTCAAACTTCTGTCATTGCATTCTATTTGCAAAGAGGTCATTCACTGGGCTCCAACTGTCTACTCTGAGCATCCGTCGTCCCCCAAACCTCTTATCTCTAGCTGTGACCTCCCTCTTGAGTTCTCGTTTTCAAATAGTTTTCAACTATTTGCTAGAGATTTCCAGGAGGACAGCCTATAGTTGCACAACAATACGTTACCTTAACCTTTCTAACACAAACTTACGTTTGCTCTAAAACTTTCAGTGGTCTCTATAATCCGAAGCCTTCAAATCTGTCATTAAAACCTCTCAGCAGTCTGTTTCTAATTTTCTCTCACTCCTCTGTTCATCTTCCCCCGATGGCTTTGCACTGCTAGGATTTCTATGAATTCTTGTAATACTTACTATCCATTCCGCCCATTTCTGTTTTGTCAGAGACTGGTTTCAGATATTGTCTTGCCTCCTAGGTAGATTACATGCTCCTGAAGGCAGAAACTACCTTATATACCTTATACATTTACATCTTCATATACCCCGTCATGCCTTGCCCAATTCAAGAACAGCAACAAACACAGGTTGATAGCAGTAACACCATTTATCCGCAGTGCACTACAGGGGCTACCAGCAAGAGCTTTGCAGTCACACAGAACTCAGTCCACATCTTGCGCCCACCATTTACTACTACATTAGACAGGTTAACTCTGAGCTTAGTTCACAACGCTGTTGCAGGCGGCAAATAAGACAATGCATATGAAGTATGAAGCACAGGGTATGGCATACTACCATTTGCTAAGGGGTTACTATTATTGTGTGGACAGCTTTTGCTAAAGTAATCAAATTCTACAATTTATCTTCTTCTCAACAGAGCGACTAGGGGAGGGTCTTTGTAACATGCTTATTTTGATTTCAGAAAACTCCTAAAAGCATCTAATGCTTGTTTCAGAGAACAGCTATTCGAGCTATGATTTTTTCATCTGACCTTTCATTAGTGCTGTCCTAGAACTGAGCCCTCTTTTAGAAGGTAGCCTTGCTTATCACCCCTAATAAGTGTTTCAAGAAAAGGGATAATTTGTCAAAGGATAACTCACCCCAGGTCTCCATCCAGATTTTCAAATACTTCACCTCCAACAGTTTCGTTATCTGGATTCAGGCAGATTTCTATCATATTATAAAGAGCATTTTGGCCCCAGTCACTGTCTTTCCGAGCTTTATTAAAATGTCGAAGGGCATCATTTGGTTCTCCAGTATACCTTGTTAGGTGTTTAAAAAAAATCACTTATTTCAATCGTTGACTACAAACTTTAAGTCATTTATGATCTCTTTGGTAAATAAAATTATTAACATATCTTAAAATGTAGATCTATCTTAAGACAAAGGAAAGGTTATTCTACTTTATTCACAATGAGAAAAAAAACTATTATGTAGGATTTAGTCACCAATAGATTTACCAAAGATATAGTCCTTTACAGTATTGAAATCCTGGCTCCAATTTTGCTCTGGAGTTACGTTTTTCAGCCATTAAGAAAAATCTTGGAACGTCCTCAAGTTTTCCACATCTTCTCAGGAAATCAATTAAACGAGATAATGTCATGTAATTATCTAGAAACAAAGAATATTTGTGATATAGACATCATATCTCTTGTTTTGACGGTTATAATCCTACTTCATTAAAGTATAGTTTGCTTCAAATGAAGTAGAATTTAAATACAATCAAAAGGAATGCCTTAGGGGTTATAAAGCCCTAAAGAGACTATATGAGCAATTGGATAAGGTTTTGGTTGGTCTGGACAGTGACAGAAGCTAATCTATAAAATACAAGCCAATCTATAAAAATGTACATTTGTTGTAACTTAATTTGCAACTGTTTCTGGGAACGAAATCTAGGAACAGTCTCTGCACTGGTCATCTAAACTCTAACTGTAAAATTCAGGAGGATTGATGAGATTGCACAGGGCCAGTCTATCTCTGACCTCCTTACTGCGGCAAGGAAGGGGATGAGAACAGTACCTTTTGATTAAAACGTCTGGGGTGGGCTATTAGAAATTTTACTCCAGACTTTCCTTAATATGCATATGTGACTAATGTACTAGACGCTAACTTACCATAATTTAACTGTAACAAATTACTCCCAGTGTTTTAATCCTATTTTATCTTCTAAGAAAAAAAAATTAATTTAGTTCTTTGTGGTGTCAGGTATAATTTCCTGGCAGATTCCTAGAAAGCCTTCTTCTCCCAATTCTATCTAGTTCTTTTGCATCCCTAAAATACCAAGTTTTGAGAAAAATTTAATAAATATTTTTAAGACTGTAAAAATAATGCAGAGACACTTTAGAAAATTTGGAAAAACACAGAAAAAGAAAGGTATAAAGAAGAAAAAAAAATCACTCATAGTCCCACCAACTAAAGATGACCACATTTTGGTACTTTTCCTTTCATATATTTATGAGTAAAAAATCATCCTATCAATATTTAAAAACACGTTTCTTTGCTTACATATATATAAAGCTAAAGTCACACTTGGGGTTTTAACTTTGGTTCAACATTGGTACAGTAAACATTTCTCAAATGTCAATAAATGGTCTTCAAAAACATGATTTAAATGGCTGCATAACAGTCTATTATATTGATGGTTCCCATCTTATTTCTCTGTAGTTGTCCTTTGAAGGTATTTGGGCTCTCAAGTTTCAGTTAGCACAGAACTCATAGGAGATTCGCAAAAATCCTCATTATATAAGCTATGCTGATCTTGTTTGTAGGGTTAAAATTCAAACACACAAACAAAAACCTTTTAAGCAATTTATCTTTGATTTTAGGTTCTAAGAAGAGAAAAATATCATACAATCCAGCAAGTCCACTCCTGGGTATATATTCAAAAGAACTGAAAGCAGGGAAATCAAGCAAATATCTGTACATCAGTGTTCACGGTAGCATCACTCACAATAGCCAAAAGTGGAAAGAACCCCTATGTTCGTCATCAGATGAATGGATAAATAAAAATGTGCTGGATATATATATGTACACACACACACACACACACACACACACACACACACACACACTGGAATATTATCTGGCCTTAAAAAGGAAGGAAATTCTGACACATGCTACAACACAGATGAACCTTGAAAACATTATACTAAGCGCAATAAGCCAGGCGCAAAAGGACAAATACCATGTGGTTCCACTTTATATAAAGTATTCATAGTAGTCAAATTCATAGAGAGGTAGAATGGTGGTTGCCAGGGGATGCGGAGAGGAGAGCATGGGGAGTCAGTGTTTAATGGGTACAGAATTTTAGTGAGGAATGATGAAAAAGTTCTGAAGATTAATGGTGATGATTACAAAATACTTTGTATCCTTAATCCTTTGTATACTTAATATCCTTGAACTGTACATTTAAAAATGGCTAAAATGGTAAATTTTATGTTATGCACTTCATATTATTGTAATAAAAAATATTTTAAAAAGAACCTCTGTAGGCTCTGTATCTATCTACTCTATTGTATGATGTCAAGATAATCCAGTTTATGATGACAACATCATCATTTGCCTTCCTTGGCCTATAATCTTGGGTCTCAAGATTTTGTTCTTCCTGCCATTTGGCATCACAAAAAGCAGAGCATGGTAAGACGATAGCTTCAGAAAAAGAGGATTCGAGTATCGGTCTTGTCTTTTAGCTATGCAAATTCAAGCAAATTATTCAAATTTTCTGAGTCAAGAATTACTTATTTTCTTAAAATAGGATTATAATATTGACCCTCAAAATGTCATTGAGACCAAATTAAATAAGGTCATGAAAGAGCTTTAAAAATACAATGGTCTTGGGTTGCCTGGGTGGCTCAGTTGTTAAGCATCTGCCTTTGGCTCAGGGAGTGATCCTGGGGTCCTGGGATTGAGCCCCGCATCGGACTCCCTGCTCCGCTGGGAGCCTGCTTCTTCCTCTCCCACTCCCCCTCCTTGTGTTCCCTCTCTCGCTGGCTGTCTCTCTCTCTCTGTCAAATAAATAAATAAAATCTTTAAAAAAAAATACAATGGTCTTTGGGAATATTTACAACTCTAAAAGTCTTGATAGGAACTAGGGACAACTACCTGTGATAAAGTCACAGAATCTAGAAGCTGTATTGGATTACGCAGGACATAAAGGTTAAAATTTCTGGCCAAAGTTTTTTTGTATGATATTGCTAATATTATCTAAAGTTAACTGTGGGAGGCCAGGTGATAATTATCACCTTCTAATATTACTGAAATGTATTATTAGTTCAAATTATAATTACCACTGATAGATTAAATTACATTAACTTGTCTCTTGGTTAACCATGAAATTTGACAGCAGGCAAATTTCTGTACTTAAGGAACCCATTGAAAAGTGAAATGTATTACATTCTAAAAAACCTTAGCCCGTACTTATTGATGGATAGTGAGAAAATATGAAAATAATTACAGCATGATGTCACGTGGCATGAATGAAGTGCTATGAATTACAATGCACAGATTCCTCACTTTGCCTGGAGGCAGGAGGTTTCACACAGAATCAGACTCATGGGCAGCCTGAACGCTAAGAGGAGGACCTTGCCAGACAGACACAGACATTGCAAGAGGCCGACCGTGCCTGCAGAGAGAGAGCAGTGGAGCACGGGGAGTGCTAAGTCCACGGTTGCTAGATATTAAGGTGGAGGACAAGGGCTAAGAAATACAGATGGACCAATAATTTAGGGCCATCTTATTATCAAAACAATGCTAGGATTTTAGACTCTACCCTGGAGAGCCACCCTAAATTCTTAAGCAAAGGAATAGCTTCTGATCTATGAAAGTAGTATGACAGTCCTATAAAGGTGTGGAGCAGCAAGAGCCGAGAGGCTGGAAGGTGAGCGGGGAAACTGCACTGTCCGGGGCCAGAGGGGGCAAAGGCCCTAATTCGAGCAGGGGGCTAGGACAGGGCAGACTGCATGGGACAGCAGGCTCTTCGGCACACAGAACTGATGGGGCTTGTTCAGCAGTTAATGTCGCGGAGGGTGGGGGCAGGATGATGTGGAGATTTTGAGAGAGAAGTGTCACCTGTCAAGAGAAGAGTAATTCTATCTATAAGAAGGATTCTCTACTAGCTAGGTTAAGTCAAATTAGACAGTACATTTCTGAGGTAAGCTAAAATACAGCATTAACTTAAGGTATAACATGTGCTGCTCAGGCTGACCCACAATTCATGCAGAAAGTAGAGATACGTTATTCTGATAAAACAGATCTGCGAATGGAGTCCTTTTAGGAATAAAGCAAAGAATACATAAAATATGACAAAGACAATAACAATTTTCTTAACATTTTGTATTTTTAAATGACCACGTATTTGAGTCATTCATTGATCCATTCAACCAATAAACATTTCTTCTGCACCATCTCCTTCCAGCTGGAACCATTTCTAAACTGTCTAGAGGCCAGGAAGAGAAAGCGCGTGCAGTATGAGAACGGAGCAGTGATAATCGACGTGAGACGCTGGCGGACGGCTGAGCCCAGGTGGCTGCAGCACAGCAGGTGAAAGGTGACGGGATTCCAGACAGACCTTGAAGGGAGAGCCAGCAGGGATCTGCTGACAGGTGGGATGTGGTAGAGAGAAAGATGAGCCAAAGGTCACTGTAAGAGCTGGGGCTGCTAACTGGGAAATGGTAATGCTATTTACTGAGGAGAGAAACGGAGGAGGAGCGGATTTGAAGGGAGGGAAAGATCAACCGTTCTCCGTGGACATGTTAAGCTGGAGATGCTCTGCGACAGCTGAGTGGGAAGAGAAACAGACGGTGGTGCGTGTGAGGCAGCACTGGAGATGCACGTCTGCAAGACACCAGCACACACACAGGACATAAAGCCATGGGCTTGGATGAAGTCACCCAGTGGGCTGAGTGTATAAAAAAAGAGAAAAAGTTCAAGAGCCAAGGTCTAGAACATTCTGAGATTTACAGGTCATAAAGAGAAAACAGATCGAACAAAGGAGGGGACAGCAGAAAGAAGAAAACCCAGGTAAGCCTAGCACCCCAGCAGGGAAGTGGAGACAGTCCCTCGCGAGGGCAGGGAGAAGCTGTGCAGAGCACGACGGCAGGCAGCGCATGCGAGGCCTGAGAAATGAACGCGGACCCGTGGACCCGCAGCTGGGAAGTGGCCGGCCGCCCTGCAGGAGCCGCTTCCCTGGACTGCAGGAGCGGGGCAGACAAAGGGGACGCCGCTCAGCTGGAAACTGCTTCGAGGCAATTCGCCAGAAAGGGAAACAGAAGAATGGAGCAATCATTGGAAGGAGAGTTAAGAATCGGTTTTTATTTATTCATACATTTAGCAAGGGGCTATCACAGCATGTTTGTACGCAGACAGGGAAAACAATGGTGGTGCAGGAGATAGAGAAGTCAGGAGGAAAGTGCTCAAGGAGGTGAGGGGTGGTGTCCCGGGCCCACAGGGAGACACTGGCTGCAGGGTGGGATGGCAGAGCTGGGGAGGAAGATGGCTGGGAGCAGGCAGACTTGGTGACAGGTGAATGGAGACGTTCTCTTTCAGTTGCTCATATTTTCCTACTCAAGTAGGAGGCAACATTTTCAGCTGAAGACAAGGAAGGGGCAAAGGGGACTGGAGGTTTGAGGAGGGAGGAGAAAGCGTAAAAAGTAGTTGGAGTGAGTGAAATCATTAGAGAAATACAGCAGGATGGCCAGGCAGCACCTGAGGGCCCACTGGGGTCTGTGGTCATCATTCAAAGCGAGGCCAATCCATGGTGTTGCATTTTCCTTATAGCTATTTCTGCTGCTCAGGGGTAAGTGTGGAATAAGTAGATAGCAGAATTCAACCGCGGCTCCCATAACAGCCAAAAAGAGGAAAAAGAAGTCATTGTGTTAGAAAAAACATAATCCGTGGATATTTACCTGGTTTGCGTTCTAAAAGCTGCTGTAAATGGAACACTGCTTGTTCATAGTCCTGTTTTCTGAACATGAGATCTGCCATCATCTATAAAGGTAAAAGTTGGTTCTAAAAATATTGCCATATGTTTTAAGAAAGCACATCTTTACAATCAAATAGATTTAGGGCTATGCAAACACATGAAAAACACAAAGAGGGCAAAGATTATAAAAAAGAGCCATTTAAAATTTAAGTATACCTTAAGCAAATTAGCACTGATATCAGCCTAACAGAATATAATTAAGGATGTGAAACAGATCGCCCTATTCGCAAAACTTTATTTTTAGCAAAAAATATGTTTCAAGTGGTTATTTTAAAAACAGAAATTTGAAGGGAATTGCACGCTCTATGTGTTATCATAGAAAAAAATGCCTCCCTGGACTTGGCTAAAATGATGAGAAGATTTTAAAAAAACCAAAACACTCTTAAGCCCTAAATATTTCAAAGGAATTTAAAATGAGCAAGATCTACTGAGCTTTTCTTATTGTGTGTTTTAAAAGGGATACGTTTTATTTTTCCTTTTAGTTACAATAATAACTTTCAGTGAACCTCACGCACTGTCATCTACGTAGCTGTTCGCAAGCTAATACCTCAACCCGGGCAAAAACGAGAAAGCAAAGCAGACTCGGAAACACACCATCTTAGAATGATATACGAAGTTTTTTTCTATAACTCCAAAAGTCCCACAGAAACTTTTAAATGAGTTCAGCGTGTCTGGGTAAGTACTTAAAACTCAGTCTTTAGCAAATTATAGCTTTTATCACATGAACTCCTCCTGACCAAGTACCCTCTTAGGCATAAAGATAAACCAGCTAGGCCCGAAAGGGCAAGTAAAGGCCAGATCTAGGTCTACCATTCTTATAAAACAAAAAGACTCTTGGTCTTTATTGCTAGAATATACTAATAATGTCAAAAGTACTATTTTTTTCCAAAAGCCAACACGAGCTAGGTCTCCCACGTACTAGTTTTATCGGGTAAAATTTGAAACTTCCCCATGGACTATCAAACACATTGGAATATCAAACACAGTGCCGTAAAGGCACGGCGGTGTTGTGGACTCACCATGGTGGCAGCTTCATTGTCCTGGTCACTCTGGAGAAGCATAGCACAGTGCCGCAGGCAGGCATCGGGCTCATCCTGCGCCAGGTATAATCGCGCCAGCTCCAACATTATCTACAGAAAAAGCGCAAGATCAGTCTGAAACTGCTTGGAATAAAACATGAGTAAGGAAAATGTCTGGACACAGATTATGCCATTGACCAAAAGTGAGTGCAATAAAAATGCCAAGCATGAGAGGCAGGAACACTATAGGCAAGTGTTTTATGCTGGAAAAAAAGGGAAAAACGGTGGTAACTCACTTGAAAGGGGGAGAGACACAAAGCATTGTGAAAAGAACACTGGTCTTAAATCAGAGTTTAGATTCTAGTCCGGGCTTCTCCACAATGGGCCCAAGTCCCTGTTACCTCTCTACACCTGTTCTCGCATTTGAAAAATAAAAAGCTTGAGGCAGATATTCTAAGGTGTGCTTCAGATCTAAAACCATGTTTCCAACTACCTTAGCCACCACTAAACAAGGTACCTGTTTGGTTATGCCTTAAAGGTTATTTTTGCCTTACATCTGAGTTGTATTCATTTTAAAATATTCAATTTAAAACCTTAAATTCTTTTTTTTTTTTTTAGGTATTCAATCAGAAATACTTCCATTTTTTTAAACTACCCATGCTTTTTTTAAATAATATTTTTTATTATATTATGTTCGTCACCATACAGTACATCCCTAGTTTTTGATGTAAAGTTCCATGATTCATCACTTGCGTATAACACCCAGTGCACCATGCAATATGTGCCCTCCTTAATATCCATCACCAGACTATCCCATTCCCCCACCCACCTGAAGCCCCCAGTTTGTTTCCCAGAGTCCATAGTCCCTCATGGTTCATTCCCCCTTGTGTTTACCCCCCCTTCTTTCCTTTCTTCTCCCACTGATCTTCCCACCCCTTATGTTCCATAAATGAGTGAAACCATATGATAATTGTCCTTCTCTGCTTGACTTATTTCGCTTAGCATTATCTCCTCCAGTCCCATCCATGTTGCAGCAAATGCTGAGAAATCATTCTTTTTGATGGCTGAGTAATATTCCATTGTATATACGGACCACAGCTTCTTAATCCAGTCATCTGTTGAAGGGCATCTCGGCTCCTTCCACGATTTAGCTATTGTGGACAATGCTGCTATGAACACTGGGGTGCCTTAAATTCTAACATATGGCTGTCTTTTGTTCTACATCATGACATAAGTCAGTCAGAGAAAGACAAATACCGTATGATTTCACTCATACGTGGAATTTAAGAAACAAAACAAAAAAGCAAAGGAAAAAAAGAAGAGAGAGAGGCAAACCAAGAAAGACTCTTAACCACTGAGAACACACTGATGGTTACCAGATGGGAGGTGGGGTGGGGGGATGGGTTAAACAGGTGATGGGGACTAGGGAGGGCACTTGTGATGAGCACCGGGTGATGTATGGAAATGTTGAATCACTATATTGTAAACCTATAACTAATATTACCCAGTATGTTAACTAACTGGAATTTAAATTAAGAAAAAAAGTATTTCGCCATATATAAGTTTATTTAAAAAATCAGTCATCTATCAAGATCTGAGAGAGTAATAGGATTTTAGTTTACATAACCAGAGGACATAAAGAAGTCTTGTTTTTTTTTTGGTTTTTTTTTTAAGATTTTATTTATTTATTTGACAGAGATAGAGACAGCCAGCGAGAGAGGGAACACAAGCAGGAGGAGCGGGAGAGGAAGAAGCAGGCTCATAGCGGAGGAGCCTGATGTGGGGCTCGATCCCAGAACGCCAGGATCACGCCCTGAGCCGAAGGCAGATGCTTAACTGCTGTGCCACCCAGGCGCCCCCATAAAGAAGTCTTCTATACCAGTATTATCCTTACGTTTATTCTCATGCTGAGCCACCTGAGGTAAGAGATCCAATCTAGTCACTTTTTTTGCCCATCCAGCACCAAACAGCAGTTGAAACACAGGGGTACACAACAGCAGTTTAGTCAACTGAACTGAATCGTCTAGATCCAGATATTCAAGATTGAGAAATTGTTTTAAAGTGATTATTAAAACACAGAGTAACATCAACAAAACCAAAGAGCTTACAGATTTACTTTACATCACTTGTTCCATAATAATTTTTAAACTCTAACATTATTAATTTAAGGCATCATATAAGTATTTCAAAGAATTTCTAGAAACGGTATTTATTTTTTGGCTTGTATTTTTATTACATTTCTTTTTTTACAAATCAGCTGGTAAGAATTTTACATTTGGGGCAACAATGTAACAGATGACATCTGGAATAAAAGGTGGTGAAAATTTTATAAAGGTACTGACCTTATTATCTGTTTCACAATGAACAAGAGCCTCTCTATAAAACTTAATTGCCTTTTCATAGTCTCGCTGAGCAACAGAGTGTTTTGCAATCCCTGCACAAATTTCAGCCGCCAAGTGCTTCTGGGCAGGAGCTGCGTCTGGCTGTTCCATCTGAACGCGCTTTAGTACCCGAGCTTGTAACTCTCGAGCCTAGGAAAAAAATAAGGATAAAAAGGAATTTAAAAAAGAAAGAGAAAATAAACAATTCTCAATAACTCACACACAGCATAATTGTACAGAAGATCTATTTAAGCATTATTGGCCCTCAATCTAACAAAGTCTGATCCGAAGAAAATGTCTTAATTGCGGTCTTACACATGCGCTTGTTTGCAAATGTGCCAGCGTGCACGTAGCTTTCCAACCGAACTATAAGAAAATTACTGAGTCTTTTCCCACTGTTGCAAGGATTATGTACAGAAAGCTCACGAAGGAGGAAATTTAACCATGAAACATATTTGAAAAAGAATCCAGATGCTGTAATTAAATAAGTGGAAATGTAAAATGTTTATTAAATTAATAAATTAGAATCTAAAAATCATTAAATCAAATATTGGCAGGTTTCAGAGGGCAAGTACACCAAATATTGCTGATGGCATACGAATGAGTCCAATCTTTCTGGAGAGTACCCTCCAGAAAAAAAACATGCTAACTTGATAAAACTAACCAGACTATTGCACTTAGTAGTTCCACTTTTAGGAAGGTATTATGGATATTACTTAGAAGAAAAAAGGAAACATGTTGTCTATTTTAAGGAAAAAACAATCTCTGTTATTTGCTGTAAGAAGAAGAAAAGAAATAACAACAAAAACCCAGAAATCTGAAAGCCACTCAAATGTCTACGGACAGGGAAATGACTAATCAAATTGACGGTGTGTATATGAGGTCCAATGCTACGCACAGATACCCAGGAAAGAGGCAGGGCTCTCCCTCCAGGTAAGAATGTAGAGTACGCTGCTAAACGGGAAGAGTGTCAGCCTTTTCACCTACACGTTTGATTTCTGAGACACTGAGACCTTCCTTTTGTAAGTGACAGAGAAATCCTATGTTTTAGGCCTTCACAATACAATTTAACTTTGGGCTATAGATAAACATCCACTAATGCATTCATGCATTCATTTAACAAAGAGTAATGCCCACCATCTGCCACGCATTCTGCTACACACAGGGAGCCCTTCTGGGGACTCCTGTCAAAATGCTGGTTGACAACTGGTATTTGATGAAGATGGTCTAAAGCTGAGTATTCTTTAGAACCACGGGTCATAAAATTAATTTAAGGCATCATAATAAGCATTCTTTTGGAAATGAAAGAGGAAAGATTAGAAAATAATGGTGTATGTAGCATGTGGTAAAGGTTAATACTGTTTCATGAAACTTTTATTTTGGTTATATTAATGTGTCTTTATTTAAATACAGAGATATGTGTACATTTGCGTATTTCATGTTTTTTTATGTAAATATTGGTGTGCATGGTTTTGCACACAGGTGCACACACACTCAGACAAAAAACTCTGAAACAACTGGTCTAAATAGCGTGATAGTAGCTTTCCGTTTCACAGTACCTTTTATACGTGTTGTGCCACCTTAATTATTAATTCTGCCTTCTTCCCTTTCAAAAGTATTTTGACTTGAATGATAAATTCTACGGCCACCCTAGATCTAAAAGATATACAATTCATTCTCCGGATAGTCTAATTTTTATCTCTGCATCAACTAAATCTCTACAAAATCAGATAAGACCTCATTAGCTTAACTTCCTAGAGAAACACATTTATAAGTTAGATTTTGTGATTCTTTGCATTTTTTCTTTTTTAAAAAAAGATTTTATTTATTTGAAAGGGATAGAGAAAGAGAGAGCAAGCATGAGTTGGGGGAGAAGCAGAGGGAGAAGGAAGCTCCCACTGAGCAGGGAGCCCAACGTGGGGCTCAATCCCATGACCGAGACCATGACTCGAGCTAAAGGCAGACGCTTAACCGACTGAGCCACCCAGGCGCCCCTATGCTTTGCATTTTCTTAAAGGTAAATAATCAGAGCAGATTTTTTGAGCAAAAATTCTTTGCATTTCTTATTAAAGGCATTTCATAAAAGAATGCTCAATTATTATAAGTACATACAATGATCATTACAAAACATTTTCACACAGAATAAAATTTTCTTAAAGAATTGATACCATTGCCTATGTTTTTCCTTGGATTCCAGAAAGATCAGAACTAAATTTAATTATCTGTTACAAAACTATGTTAACGTTGATTTTCAATGCATTTACTTTTCTCTCCCCCTTATTTTGTAAATTCCTTAAAATCCTTGGGTAAAATGAAGTGTAAGCATCTTACTCCATAGACTTCTTAATTTTTCCTTTCTATTTCAATAGTTTTATTGTATACATATCTTACAGAAGATCACACTGAAATAAAATATACCAATAAAATCAGAATATCAGGGGTGCCTGGGTGGCTCAGTCAGTTAAGCATCTGCCCTCGGCTCTGGTCATGATCCCAGGGTCCTGGGATCGAGCCCTGCATCCTGCCCTCTGCTCAGCAGGAAGCCTGATTCTCCCTCTGCCTACCTACCACTCTGCCTACTTGTGCGCTCTCTTTCTTTCTCTCTCTCACTGTGTAAAATAAATTTAAAAATTTTTAAATATTTTTATTTATTTTTGTGAGAGAGAGAATGGGGGGAGGGCAGAGAGAGAAGCAGGCTCCCCAATGAGCAGGGAGTCCGATTTGGGACTCGATCCCAGGACCCTGGGATCATGACCTGAGCTGAAGGCAGAGGCTTCACCAACTGAGCCACTCAGACGCCCCATAAATAAAATCTTTTTAAAAAAAAATCAGAATATCACATTACTTTTTATATGATGAATTATAAGTGACAGAGAAATCCTATATTTTAGGCCTTCACAAAATTTAACTTTGAGTTATAGATAAACATCCACTAATGCATTCATGCATTTATTTAACAAAGAGTAAACGGATCTATACAGACATAATGGAAAAATCCACACAAATGAATGTTAAGCGAAAGAAGCAAAAATAATCTGTTCATATTATTTAGAACTATATAAAGTTAGAAAGTCATAAAATTGTTAGTGTTTTATGGTATATGGGTTGTTTATATCTGATTTATTTATATTTTATTTTCACAGAAAAGATAGTTAATTTAATATGTCAAAAAGTGATTTTTTTCCCTGTAATTTTTCCTGCAATTAAAAAATTAAAATAATGTATGGTTTCCTTTTAGTCATTCAACTAAAATTTCAAGCACCTATAATGGTGGACAGATTTTAAGATAACTCCCATGATCCTCACCTCTTGGTCTTCACTCCCTTGTATAATCACCCCTCTTTGCGTGAGGTGCGACCTATAACTTGCTTGTAACCAATAGAATATGGCAAATATGATGGAATGTCACTCCCAAGATTACATCACGTGAGACTGTCTTGTTAGCAGACTCATTCTACAGCCTTTCTCCCTTGCTGGCTTTGAAGAACTAAGTAGTCATATTAGCTGGACTATCAAGCAAGGCGCTAGCGAACCTCTAGGGTGTGAGAACCTCTAGGATCTGCAACAAGAAGCAAACAAGAAGCTGGAGCCCTAAGTCTTACAGCCTTGAGGAAATGAATTCTGCTAATAACCTATGTAATCTTGGAAGTAGATCCTCTACCAGACAAGTCTCTAGATGAGAACCCAGCCCTGGCCACACCTTGACTATCTTGACACCTTGTAGAGGACCCAGGTAAAATGTGCCCAGAATACGGACCCACAGAAACTGAAAAAATAAATATGTGTATTGTTTTCATTGACTAAAATTTGTGGTAATTTGTTACACAGCACAGAAAACTAATGAGGCAAGCATTTGCTAGGGTCACAAAACATGGGACTACACCTATACTCATGGAAATTTTAATCTCAGCAGAAAGACAATAAAATAATTACAGAAAATAGTGAGGAGTTTTATGACTGGGAAATACCACTACCCATGGGAGTACATAATATGAGACCTAACCTAGTCTTGGAGGTGAAGTGAGATTTAAAGAATTACTTACTGGTAGTTACACCCATGTGAGTTTGGGAGAAAGAGAGAAGATGGAACTGGAATACAGATGTTAGGAATTACAGGTGAAGGAAAGAAGGTAAGGGATACTATTGCTTGACCAAAGAATCAGAAGGAAAAATGGCTAGACATACAGAGAAAATTTACATCAGGTAAGTCTGTTAAATAATTTGCTTTTTATTCTACAGAGGAGTTACTACTACATGTTTATAAGCAATGGAGTAACAAGATCAGGTCTGCCTTTCAGACTGACTATGCTGGTGTTGTGGAGAACCAACTGGAATGAAACAAGATTGAAAGAGGACAGGGATCAGTTAGGAGGCTACTGGAGGAGATAATGCTGGACAGGACTAAAAGGTGACAGAGTTGACAGAGGTGGAAAAATGTGGAGTTATTTCAGAAATCTGAAGTGTTTAGAAAGTAAAATTAGTAAGACTTGTGGTTTCCCTAAATGTAGCAGTCTGCCACTGCCTAAAATGTTTAGCAATGATGCAAAAATACTATGATAGAACTCCTAAAGTCCTATAATGTGGGGATTAGGCCCAATAAATGGTTCCTGAATAAATGAGCTTAAAATACCAAAAACTATGATTACATGTATACGTTTCTGTTTGAACTGCAACTCAAGATTTATCTTTTTTGGAGATCAGAATGCAGAGAATGTTAACAATTGGGAAGAATTTTATGGCTTTTTAAATTTTATTAAAGATGAAAAACTGATTATAGTATAGGACAGAGAGCAAGCTTCAACAAATATCAAAGGATTGAATTGTTCAATGTATGTCTTTGACCACAGTGGAATTAAATTACAAATCAATATCCAAAAGATAACAAGGACTCAAATACAAAGAACAAACTGGTGGTTGCCAGAAGGAAGGGGGTGGAGGGATGGACAAAATAGGTGAAAGGGATTAAGAGGTACCAAAAAAAAAAAAAAAAAAGATAACAAGAAAATCAGAACTGCCTGGAAATAAGCCATGGGTTAAAGAAGAAATCAGAGTGGAAAGGAAGAATATTATGAACTGAGTAATAATAAACTTGTGCGAGGTAGCTAAAGCAATGCTTAGAGAAAAATTATCACCTTAAGTGAATAAGAACAGAACTAAGGCTAACTAATCCATTAACTAACATACTATTTCAATAAGCTAGGCGAAGATCAGCAAACCAAATCCAAAGAAAGTAGAAGAAACTAATTAATGAGATAAAAGGAAAACATTTAATGAAGCCAGAAAAGGCAAAAGTTAGTTCTTTGAAAATATTAAGATAATAAACTTCTGGCATAATTGATCATTAATAGAAGGAAAATAAGATAAAATCACCAATATCAGGGCCATAAAAGGAGACATTTTTATAGCACTTGCAGACATTCAAAAATAAGAAGATATAATAAACATTAAAAAATACAGCAGTTCAAACTAAGAAGTTTAAAAATGATCAGTCCGAATTCTAAAAATGTTGAATCCACTAATAAAAACCTTCCATCAATGAAGCCTCAAGGTCCAAATGGTTTTAACTCTGAATTGTTCCAAACATTAAAGAAACAGTCTTAGTCTTAGAGATCCAAAAACCCTTACGAACACAGATATACAAATTTTGAACAAAATACTAGTATCTTTAAATTCCAGCAATATCTTTTTAAAAATCACAAAGTGACATTTAAGAAATATAAGGGTGGTTTAACATTTGAAAATCAATCAATTTAATATATCACAGTAACAGGGAACAAAAAAATAAGAGAAAAGTCACATGATGACCTTGATAGCTGCAGAGTGCCATAGATAAAATTTAAATCATCTATAAAAAAACTGTTAACAAACTAGAAATTAAAAAATCATCAAAATCCATCAGTTGCTTAGGAATACATCTAAGCAAATGTATATAAAACCTCTCCTTAGAAAACCTCAAAATATTAAGAGAAATTAAGGAAGATATAAATAAGCAAAAGAGAAAAAAATGAGTTCACATCCTGCCTATTACCCTATTCGTGTGACTTTACACAAATTATTAAACCAAGCTTCCCCAGCTATAAAAGACTGAGAATGTCAACTTGCCTGAATTGTTATATTAATTAGCAATAGCACATTTAAGTAGTACAATTCACTGGCATTCAATCATTATTTCTATTTTGACTTATTTTCTGTGGCAGTTGAGCTGAAATAAACTGTCTTCCTCTTACATGTGGCATATAGCCTTCTGCTCCCACCTCCCATCCCACAACCACTCACAAGCAAACGCATTAACCTGTTGTAATGAAGTGATTGCGTCACCGGGTCTTTCCATTTTACTATAAACTTTTGCTAGAAGAACATGAGAACGTCCATCTTCCATGAGAGCGGATAGTTCGTTTACTATGAGAGAAGATATTGGAAACAGATATTCATTTTAATGAATGTTTACATTTTTCTACAAGTTTTGAAACTGGTCTATAGAAAGAATGATTTTGAACAATAGTGAATAAAGTTGAAAAACTTTCAGTCAGTTAACTGAAGGATGGCCAAATTAAAAAAAAAAAATTTAGTATGAAAACTAGCTGGAAGAAAAGTTAAAGAACTGGATAACAATAAGGTTTTTCTTAAACATATATTAAGAGATAACAACATAACACACTTAAGAATTTCAATGTTCATTTTGAAGTCTGTAAACATCTTTGTTTATTGAAGTCATTAAAAAATAATATAGACTAGTTGCTTCAGGCAGTTAAGAAGATAACTGCTGTCTTTAAAATAATAGATACTTGATAAGCGATGAAGTATAGTCCTTAAGAGCACTGACTTTGATGGCAATCTGTCTAGTTTCAAATCTAGGCCTTCTCACTTACTAGCTATTTAACCTTGAACAAGGTACTTATCCATTTTGTGCTTCTCTTTCATCTGTAAAATAGAGGAAACAATAGTACCTATCTCATAGGGTTGTGTAAAATTTAGAAAGTTCATAAGTTATGAAACAAGTTTGCATATGCAATTAAAATAGTCTAGTACATGGTAAGTGCTATTTAAATACTTGGTATTATTATTTTGTGATTTAAGAGCAATAAAAGAACCCTAGATAAATAACAAAAATATGTTTCTTCCACTATCTATCAAGCGCATGGTCTGTGCCATGTATGTATCAAAGTGGTTTATACATATTGTTTCTTTAAAGTCTCAGGGGGGGCACATTTTGTTATTGCTACTTTACAGGTAAGAGAAACTGTGAGATGGCACAAGGAACAAGGGGACTGTCACAGTGGCTCAGAGGAGCAATGTCTCGCACATGAGAAGGATTCCATACTCCACTGTGAAGACTTCAGCCTAACTCTGAGGGAAATGGGAGACGGCAGCGAGCTTGAGCAGACAAGAGCAGACCTACTCTGTTTAAAAGGCTCAATGCTGCTGCTGTTGGGAGAGGCTACAGCAGGGGTGTGGGGCTGAAGTAGGACTAGGGAGACCAGCTGGGAGGTCACTGCCAGAATCCACTTGAGACGATGGCGGCTAGTACAAGGGGACAGCTGTGGAACTTGTGAGACAGAGTGGGGTTCTGAATATATTCACAAGGCAGACTCAACAGGATTTCCTATGGTCAGGGACAAGGGTGACGGCTAGGATTGGGCTTTCAGCAATGGCCAAGAGGGATGAAGCTGTTATTGAGATGAAGAAGGCTGCATGCAGAACAGATGTGAGGAGGGAGACAAGGAATTCCAGCTAGACATACCAAGTTTAAGATGCTTATTAGAACCCTGGTGCACTTCATCTAGGTGAAGGTGGATATGTCAAGAAAACTGAGCCTTAGATTGCTAATTTAGAGATGGGGATAATTATAATAACCTCAGAAACAAATGTGGACATTAAAGAAATAATATGTAATGAAATGCTCAACAAATATTATATGACAGCATTTATATTACATAAATGTAATAAACTTAACACCCATATAAGTAGAATATGCTACTTGAATCTCTCGTCTTTTACGCCCTTTTCAAAACTGCATATGCACATGTAAGGCCATCTGTAGTGTTTCAAGCAAGGTCTGACAAACCCATGCAAATATTTTTATGGAACTAATAACACTTTATATAGTAAATGCATCCAAAATTAGAAGAATTTAAACACCAACTTCGTCAAAGCTAAATTAAAATAGCACTTTGAAAACACCAGAAAACTTAAGTGGGCTGACCTGATCATGTATCCGAAGACATTTACAGTGGATAGGACACTGGCAAAAGCAAAATAACTCAGGGCAAGAAAATGAAGATTCCCAGAATCAGTCATACATATAAATAAGTTTATCAAGTGGTAAAGGTTGCATCTCAATAAATGGCACTGAAATAAAATTGTTCTCCATGTGGGAAACTATATAGTAAAAACTGTATGTGGATTAAAGCACATAGATTAAAGTTCTATAAAAATTCCAGAAATATACAAAAGAATATTTTACAATGTAGGATAAGGGAAGTTTTTCTGAGCATGATAGGAAATTCAGGACTCAAAAAAAAGAAAAGACTAGTGTATATAATAATTAAATATTCTATTTGACCAAGGAAATGATAAACAAATTCAATGGAAAAAACAAAAAAAGGGATAGGCTGGGAGAAAACATCTGCAAATGAGTAACAGGTGACAGATGATGAATCAGAGGTTCAGGGTCAAAGACAAAGGATATGAACAAAAACATCCCAGAAGAAAATGTCATCTACAGACATAAAGTGATGCCTAGCCTTATCAATCACCAAAGAAATGCAAATTAAAATGCTTTTCCCCCTCTCTGATACTACACAATGATGGGACATTTTTGGCCTTAAAAAAGAACCATGAGGCATGACTCAATTCTGGGAAGCACAGAGAGGTATATAAACAAGGACCCGGTCTCAGTACTGTCTCCAACTTTTCTTTAATCTAAATGTCTATCAATAGGGACTTATCAAATAAATTATAATATCATCACATCGAATACCCATGCTAAAGAAAATAAAGAAGAACTACGTTTACCAACATGGAGAGAAGCTACTAAGTGAAAAATGCCTACTGCAGATGTGCAGTGCAATATGACCCACCTTGGTAGGAAAAATGTGGAATGTAATATGAGAGAGAGACAAAGAGGCATGGTGGGGACACTAATTAGGATAATACACAAGGTAAACGTGGTTTTCTCTGAAGAGTGGGAGAACACAACTTGCATTCACTTCTGTAATCTTTAAATTTTGGCAATGAGTAAGCTCTAGATTTTAATTTAAAATAAAGATCTTTAAAAAGCAAATTTGTACAAATTATAAGAAGGCAATTTATAGTATCCAGTTATGTTTTCAATGCATGTAGTGTTTTTTTGGGGGGGGGAAGGGGGGAGGAAGCAAAGAGTTTATTTGAGATCACCGTGTCAGTATCCTCTCTGTAGTTCAAAGTGGGCCAGAAGGGTCTGAGAAGACCCATTTTTCAGAACTTGTTTCTAGAAACAATGTAATCATGAACGCATGTATCCACTGTGCTTCCTCAGAGATGGAACCTGATTGGTGAGTTGGAGTTAGTAGGGATGATGAAAGGTAACCAATACAACAGAAATGGGTCATTTCTTTGATCACAGGAGAAAGCTACCAAATTTGTAATTTGGCCAGTTTCCATACCATATCACATTTAGAAGCAAGTGTATACCAATTAATGAGATACAAGGATATTTACTGTAACGTAGTTTATGAATATCAAAAGAATGGAAAGCCAACTAAATGCCCAATAACTGAGGAAAGTTTAAAAAAACTACGGAGTTATAAAAACAAAAAACTATGGAGTTATAGGATATTATGATGCCATTAGAATCATATGAACGAACTAACATCAAAGTATATCTGGCACACATGCTGTGGAAAAAAAAAAATCACAGGATGGGAAGAACAATCCAATTGAAAAGAGAAATGATGCTTATTACACTTACATGTTTACATATACACTAAAACACAAAAATGGTTACTTCTAGGGAGGTAGTTTAAGAACAGGGCAAGTAGAATTCACAGGAGATATTGGAGACTTACACATTATATTCTTTTAGAGTGTTGAATTTTTAAAAAAAACTTAAAAGAGGAGTAAAGATTATAAAAATGTTTATGTGTAAAAACATCAGATGTAGTTGTAATGTAAAGGAAACTCCCTTTATATCATTTTGGAAAGTAAAGTCTCTTTCTATAACACAACTAGCTGTTTCATAAATCTGTTATTATTCCAATATCTTATTTTAGTAGAGTGACATGCTCACAAATGAAATAATCAACCTCACATATATAATGCTGAGGATACAAATAAACATTTATATAATATAAAAATAAAACATTCGACATATCAGGTATGTTATACTTTTTTTTCAAATCAGAAAGACTTTCATACCAGGTTCATGAGCTAGAGCATGCTGAAGAACTTTTTCTGCTTTGTCATACCATTTCAATTTTAATAAAAGCTCAGCCAGGTCATAGCAAAGATAATTTTGTTGTCCACTTTTCAGAGCAGCTTCATAATAAGTGATTGCCTAAACAAAATGTGTTTTAGTTAGGAAAATAAGGCAATGAGAATGGTGTTAAGCGTATATATTTTATATATTACAGACTTAAAGCATATATAAATTGGAAATAACCTAGGAGAAGCATAGGCATATACCTGCCTATCAGTTAAATATGCCATTTTTCTTAGACAATCAAACATCAGACAAGGCAACTAGCATTTCTTATGAAAAGCAGCTAACGAAACGTGCTTGGTGAAACTGTTTTTACCAGTTTTATTTGAGGCCAGTAAACTTCAGGGAATGCAAATACTCTGCTGGTGGTTGTATAAATGTTCAGTAGTTACCAGGAACAGAACAAGAATATAACAACTAAAGGAAAATCCATTATCCCTACTAGAGGGAGAAAAAAAAAAAGCACACAGCTTACCAAAATTGGTTAACAGAAAGGACACCTATTATGCTTTGTCATATAATGAAAAAGATGTAACCACAGCAACTTATTCGCAATTGATTGGTTGCAGGGTTTAGATGCAAGACAAAACCAGAAGGAAACTTTAGGGTCCAGTCTTGGCAAAATGCAGTGATGAAGAGACACTGAGAAAGTCCTTAACATAAATTCCAGTTTTGTGAATATAAATTTGGAGTTTACAAGCATCAAGACAGAAACAGTGCTTGCTAAAGACTTCTCATAGAGCAGGGTTTGAAACATTTAATCCAATAGACAAATTTCAAAAAGATAAAGTACTTACCTTCGAATAGTTGTGAGTTTTGACAAGTGCCTTTCCAATTTTGCATGCCAGTGTGCCATCTTTGGGATTCTGATTTAAAGCTTGTTCATATGCTACTATGGCCTCTTCGGGCTAATGTTGGCAGATACAAAAAATAAGCAATGAAGAAACAGCTTAGCTGGATCCCATTAGAGGGCAACATTTCTATAATTATGCTCTACACCTGGAGTAGTCAGTGAGACTAATAAAGCACGTACTTAAGTCTAGAAACCTTAACAATGTCAGAGAGGTGACAGTCACTAGTGTCAGGTGTAACTCATTAGTAAACACGATTTTGGCCAGTAGCTCTCTTCCTTCTTCCACTTCAAAGAGACTCTTAACTTGCTTCTGGTCCCAGCTCTGTTTCAAATGATAGTGCTGAGTTACTGGATCTCATTTTGAAAGCAACTTTTTTATTGTAATAGCTATCTCCTTTTTACTGTGATGACTGGATTGTCAAATATTAAATAACACTTAAAAGTTCCTTTTTAGAGAATATGAAGCTAAACACAAAAAAGAGTTTTACCGTTTTTAAAAAAAATCTGAGTTCAGTAGCATCAGAAGCTTTACCTCTTGTATATTCATGTATGCATCACCAAGGAGAAGAAAAGAACGAGGGCTGGGCATTCTCTCAGCAATTTCTCTAGAAATCAGACCAACTCTGTTTAGTATACTGAATACAAACATCTTCTTCTAGACCAACTAAATAAAAGGTAAGCTCACTTATTTCAATTAACCAACCGCCTTCAGAGTACCTTCTACATTTCCAACAGTGTAACCCTGTAAAAGTAGAAACAACCCACCCATACCCACATCCAGATTGTTTATGCTAGAGCGACCTTTTTTTTTCATTCAATCTTTCCATTTCCTGAAGTGCAGGTAATAAGAGTACAGGCAGACAGTAAACATACCAATTCTCATTATACAGAAATAGGTTTTGTTATCTTTAATTCTGAAATGATGTGGGAGTGAAGGCACAAAAATATGATGTGATGCTATTGCAACGTATGGTTTCTCATCCAAGTGGTCCAAAAACTATTTGAGAGTATAATTCTGTAGATGCTGAAGAACTGAAGTCTACAACTAATGTGTCAGATTCGCCTGAAATAAAGCCTATGATTTTAACTACGATATTATAGAGCATCCAAAACAAAGCAGCCCTATTTTAAAATACTGTCCCATCATGAGACATGACAGTTAGGTGCTGATCTTTTGGAAATGTCATAGGAAATACGATCTAGGACCTCCGGTTCCTCCGTCTATACAGGGGATGCTGCTCAGTTTCTCTGAATCACTCCGCACCTACAAAGAACCTGAACAGCGCTCCGAGTTTGGATATTTACGTAATATAGATGAACCAATGACTGAACTCATCAACATGTTGCTATGTTCTCAACAGATAAAACTGTTGATTTTCTCTCACATGACATGTGTGCTTGTATGTTTATCTTTTTGTTTGGGGAGAAAAGTAAGAGCAACCCGTGTGTGTGTATGTCTGTGTGTATACACATGCACACGCACGTGCATGAATGTGTGTATCCCAATAACTCCTAAGGGCACCAGCGTATGACATAATCTTTAAAGTCCCTGGACTTTCAACAAGGAGACTCTGTAATCCATACCTTGGTGTGGTGTCTATTGCTAGAGCTATTATGCTGAGCATTAAAAATGGCCCAAATTGTTGTTACATTACACAGCTTTCTCAAGCTATTAGAATACATGTAACTGTTGCTCTTGTCCATCCCCAACAGGAAGATTGAAGGTCTAGAAATCACATCTAATGAAGGAGGACAGCTAAGACTCTAGAGTAATCCACAGGTTGAAATAATCATAATCACTATGGTCTATGTCTTAGGGAGAGTGAGTTACTTTGTTATTGTGATTGTGGTTGGAGGAAGGGGTCTACACCATAAAGCAGTTAAAAGAAAGAAAAAAAAGAAATTTGGGGATTAATTTTGAGAAGTAAGTGTGTCAAAATACAATGAGTTGAAATAACCATTTACCTATAACAAGTAATATATAACATTTTCTCTTTTCTGTGCTTCAGATAAATATCTGCCATTTTCTCTTTGGCCTCGATGAAATAAGGCTGCTCAGCTGTGACGTTCCGAAGCATGCTTAGAGCACGTTCCACATCTCCCTGGGCCAGAGCTAGGTCTGCGTTAGCAATGGTAACACGTAATTCTTCAGACGTCCCAGAAAATTCATGGATGGCATCTTGTAAAACTTTAGCTGCCTCGTGCTGTAAAGATGAAGTTAAAATAAGACTCTTTCAAAATATTCAACAAATTACATTAGAAATGAAGACTGTCTCCTAATCCAGAATGAACAGTAAATGCTAGCATAGTTAGGATCTTCACGAAATACTGACAGATTTTTTGAAAAGTACAAAAATTTAAAACTAACCCAGAGATCAAATTCAGATGACTGTATAAGTAATTGTTAGCTGAAAAGTGTTTTCATGACTAGGACAATGGCGGTTGCTACACGGGAGCTGCTGCTACGGCAATTTACTAAGCATTTACTTTGCATCCAGCATCATATGCACACTTTTAATTCTCATAGAAATCCTCTGAGGTAGTTACTTTCATTATCCCCACGTTGCAGGAAGGAAAGTGAAATCCGGAGAGTTAAGTTAACAAATGACAGACTCTGAACCCAAACTCAGGCAGCCTGACCCAGGAGCCTAAACTCTTAGCCATGCTCATTACTGCCTCCTTGATAGGATCCAGTCCACAATCCTCGCCTGCACCAAATGGCTCTTCGTTAACTCGCAGATTACTTTATTCCCTATGCCAGGACCTCATCTCTGTTATGCCTCAGCTGAATACATTACCTCAGTTCCAAATCCGTACCTCAATGAATCTAAAATGTCATTTATTTTAGGATTCATCTCAACTTGAGAGATAAGACATTTTGATTTCAGAGATGTTAACATGTGAAAAAAATAGTGCATTTTGGAATCAACTATCTATGTAGAATTGGTTCTTAAATATATATTTAGGTTAATGTATTAGTGAAACAGAAATTATTTTGAGATTTGGCAAGTATCTAGACACAGCCTTCTTAATTTCTACTAAAGATGAAAATAACTGATGGGCAACTGTTGCGATCTGAAAAACAGATATAAATGATGTTAAGTTCCTCATTTTCTACAAGGCCTTAACTCTTCTCTCAAAAGTGCACACTTGCTTGCTTTCTATTTATGATTATAGGTATTAAGTTTGATTTCATGATCATCCTATGAATTTACCAAAGCTGTATTCATCAAGTGGTTCTTTCATTTTCTCAACCATTAGAATTTGAGGTTGGTACTTTCATTTGATCCCGGTTGTACTTGTGTGTGCGTGGACACGTGTGTGTGCGTGTATGGGACTCCTTTCAGGAGTTCACAGAATGATAACCATGTTATATTATTACCTTTCATGGTAGCCAAGGTCATTGAACATTATATCACTATATTCATTATATTATATTAATACATTTCACGGTACATAGTAATTTATATTATTACTTGTATTGTATTATACACATACTCTATTACTATACTGCCTGGTAGCTAACACTGATATCTAAGGTCATCCAGCTGCAAATTATGTTCAACTTCAGGGCCTTGCAGAAAGGGTATGATTTGGTTCAAAGTAATGAGAAATAAATTTTCTAAACTTGACCAGTTGAGCAAGAAAATAATTTCAGCTTTTTCATTTCCTTATATATACACTTGTCTAACAAAGTCCAGAGCTGAACCACTGAATTAAAACTTGACTTACCTGTTCTCCATTTAAGCGGTGAACCTCTACCAACTCAAGAAAGATTGATAAACGATGGTTTGCATCGACTTCGGTTTTTCTGTATTTTGACTTCGCGGAAGCTCCAGTTCTCCTCATTCCTGGTAAACTCATTGCCATATGTAGAGTTTTAATTGCTTCTGCTATTTCTCCCATTTTCTTTTGTGACTGAGCTTTTATCAAATGATATAAAGGGTATTCTCTCACCTGAAAAAAATAATATTCAGAAATACTTCCTTGGAGTGCTTCCAGTGCCGACACATAATTTACAATCCACCAAACATTAAAATGACAGAATCTCTGAGGACAGTCACCTGTGACTATTTCTGTCCTTTTATTAACTTTCTGATCATTGATTGTGTTAAATCAAATTCAGGCAACATGTCACTACCTAGCATCCTCCTGGATGACAAACAAGGTGATTAAGGGCTTCTACCATGACAGAAGAGAAAATACAAAAAAAGCCTAGAAGGCTAGCAAATACATTCTAGGAAATTTAGTTTTTAGGAAAGGAATTTATCTGGGACTTCTAGTGCCGATATCAAGTCATTAGATTTCTAGAAACAGTTTTTCCCTTTTATTTTTTAATTTTAAGATTAAAAATCTCAGAACACTTTAGTCAAACTTGGTTTTACCCTTTGATACTACTCTGAAATGCACAGTTATGAAGCTTCTATCTTTTATTTTGGCTACTAAAAGTGTATACAGAAAAAATAAGAAAATGACAAAAAGATCGAAGAAGCAGTCAAAGGAAGGAGATGATCCAGAATGAGGTGATGGGGCAGCCATCTAATGTCCAGGTAGGCTCCAATCATCCTTAAGGCTATGGCTGTAAGCCTGAGCTAGGCATCACATTTTCTTGGGGGCTCTGTGTAAGTACTCATGCTTCTGTTCTTCTCTCAAGAGATTGCGATTCATTGGGATGGGGTACTGGCACCGGGGTGGTAATGCACCACTAGTCTTGAGAACTACTGACCAAAGAAGCAGGCACTGTCTTCTGCAAACCCTGAATTCTCCAGTCCACTGAAGGGTCCTTACATAATAGGGTTTAAGACCCTGTGAACCAAAGCAAAAGTCTGAGGAGCTTCTCTATGACTCCAGGTAGTTCAGGAAGCCCTGAACCTATGATTTTCCCTAATGCTTAGGGTTATGGGATGTAACACAGGATATACGGGATAGAAATCTAGTGTGTTTATATCCTCAAACCACATACGAACTTTCAAAATGACCAGGTATTCTTTGATGATGACTCTAAAGTTATTAAAACCCACAATCCAAAAAAGAAACAAGCAATAAAATAGAATTCTTACACATAAAAGTATTTGGCATAATGCTCTATCGTTTATAATTGTTTTTATATACATCCATTACTGCATGTAATGCCCACTATAACTGTAGGATGTTATTATATGAGTTTTATAGAGAAGAAAACAGGTTCAGAGAGAGAGAGAGAAGTGGGAAAACCAGACACTGACCCCCAGGTCTTCTGTCTCCAAGTCCATACAGTTTTTTAATTACACCACGGCTGCCTCCACTTTTTCTCCCATTACTTGTGAATCCAAACTTTTTTCCATTAAAAATAAATTTATTGGCAAAACATTATAGGCAAAAATACAAAACAGGTGACTATGTAAACACTTGCTAAAAGTTCAAGAAGGGTGCTATGTTTTATCCACCTGAATCTGGAATACTTACCTTAAAATTATAGCTCAGGCAAAGTTCAAGTGACTGCGAACACAATTTGAATTTTTCCTGAGACAAATAAACCTGAGCTATCAGGAGATGAGCATCTGCATAAGAAGGGTTGTGTTCTAGGCAATGCTGCAGGTTATTATAAGCTGCTTCAATGTCACCTAATAAGAGAAACAAAGAGTTAGAATTCAAATGGTTAAGAGACAGAGTTGTGAGAGAGAAGAGGAACATGAATAGTTTATGGATGATAGTTCCACGCCTACCTGCCCCAGGTAGCCCCTTTCTAGTCTTCATGAAAGAATATACCTGTAAGTCAGGCCAGCCATAAGGAGCAAACCAGGGAAAGCTGTGAAAGGATCAGAGTCAATCACCATTGCTACTTCTGAGAGGACTACAAATGTACCTTTATTTTCCTGATCAAAAAACTTTTTGCTTAAAATTTCATTACAATAAATTTTGCAAAACACAGACATTTAAATAGCTAGAATTGTGTACTGTCATTTGTATTAACAAAGAGGATATAGTCTTATAATCATCCTTGGCCAGAAATTTTACCACTGTATATAAAATAGCCAAAAAAAGACATTCAGAAATAGAAGCTACTGATTTAATATGCCTTTAAATGCTAAGTGTAATAGCCAATGTTTTGGACACACGTCCTCTGTACATCTAGGAGTATTAGATAGAAGAAATGATCAAAATTAAAGTGACAGGAATGGTGGAATCTGTTAGGCTCAGGCTGGTAGACGGGGTAGAAAGAGGCTCTTCAATGAAGGAAGAGTATAAACTGTAGGTCCTAGAAGAACTTTCTAGTGATATAACCCACAGCAATCCGCTTAAAGCCATCTCACAGGAGCCCAGTTCCCCATTCAACCTTGCTAGGAGCATCGGGGAGGAACAGACCCTAAATTACTCTCTGTTCCATTACGCTCCTTAACCTTACCTGTTACCTCAACAGACCAAAAAGGCTTACAATTAGAGCTTCCAGCTCCCAAAGGCCCAAGCTACCAATGACAGAATCCATCGAAACAGAAAACAGTTTTCTTAGAGACAGAAGATTAATAAACAAGTAAAGGGCTGAGGCTACACAATAACATACTAAACATAGTATCGAAATTTGTTGATCAACCATCAAACATAATAATATAGGATTATTTATTGTTGTGATACAATCTAACACTCAAGAACTGAACAGGCAGAAAAGGAAACAGGAAATGGGAAGGTTAAGTATAATAAACTGGTGTGCAAATTACCACCCCTATGTTCTTTAAGGAGGAAAAGGATTAAGGAGATAACCTGAAGGTTACTGCTGAGGGAGCAAGGACATAGGAAAAGAAACAGGGTTTACAAATAAGAGACTGAAGAATATGAGGACTATATGAATAACTGAGATCAGAATCTTTGTTTCTTTTAAGGGTGATGAGGGGAGAAAGATGCATGGTTAGTATTTAGAAGGTCACTAAATATTTAAAAATGAGAAATGGGTAATCACTGTTGTGGAAAATAGCCATATAAACAAAGAACACAACAAAATCACATTTTTATGTAAGAGCAGCCCAATTTCCCTTAAGGGAAAAATGAAAGACATTTCTGTCCTGCATGGATGTCTTTGTTAGGGTCCTATGTAACATAGAATTTGGCTGGCTTTTGTCCCAGGTTCCTGGGAGAGAGTCTTAAAATCTTGGAATTTCCTGAGTGAGAGGAGTCTCTTTGTTGTTTGAGGTTGGCTTTGACCATCTATGTAAGTGAGAAGATGAATGGTAAGCCCTAGATAGTTCATGCTGAGAATATGATTCAATGGGGACGAGCCATGCCAGAAAGACCAACCATGTAGAGAACTGGGGCTCTGAACTACGTGTTATCTACCTGAACTGGGGAGCAGCACCCTGGAGAGAAAGTTCGATCACATGCCCAATGGTTCAGTGTATGCCTATATAATGAAACTCTAACAGAAACTCTAAACTTAGGTGAGCTTCCCTGGTTGTTGATGCTCTCTACGTACTGTCATACATACATGTGTTGGAAAGTTGATGTGTACTGACTCTACAGATGGTGAAAGATGGCAGCTTCACATTTGGAACCCTCCCAGACCTTCGCCCTGCACATCTCTCCCTTCTGCTGGTTTGGATTAGTATCCTTTTGCTGTACTAAAACTCTAGTCGTAAGTATAACAATTTCCTGAATTCTAGAAGTTGTTCTAGTGAATTTGAACCTGAGAGGTCATAGAAACCCTGAAGTTGTAGCCAGCTAGTCAGAAGTTCAGGTGGCCTTGGCAAACCCGGAACTTGTGGCTTGTGTCTGTGCCCTTAACCTGTGAAGTCTGGTCCAACTCTGGGTAGTTCTGGGGTTAGAAGTAACTGCAGTTGGCAATTTATCAGGATACTGCTATTTGGACATACAGCAGCACTATTTCAAATGATTTAAGACTGCTGTTTTTAAAAATGGGGTCAATATATAAGACTTTCATTTCTAGAGACTTTTGCAATTAAGAATTACTATATTGAGACTGATTTTTATCAATTTTCAAAATAATAAGTGTCTAATAAATTAATCACAGAACTCGAAGTCCCAGTTTAATTACCTAGTAGATAGTATCATTTCAACTGAGAGGAAAGTGGAAATATCATGTGGCTCAAAAGAACTTAACCAGAAGAAGGTATTATACAGCCACTTTTTACATGTATTTTAGAGATACAAGCTTTTGAGATCATCTAGTTGTTGTTGGTTTTTTTAACAGTTAAAATCGAGGTCCAAAAAATTAGCAAAGTCAATCTTCTAACTCTCTCCATTATATATAAGAAATAATTGTTTAGGATGATACCTCTAAGTTGGTTTCTACCCCTTATGATTTTACAAACCTAATTTACTTTGCATGGCATTCATCTAGAAACAATACATAAATATAAGCCCCAAAGGTTGGTCTATTATGTATATAGTCACACACCTGTTTGTGTCCTAAAAAACTAAGGTTTTATATCTGGGGTTATTTTTTTTAGCTATACATAATCACAAAAACTAAACAGCAATTAATCTATACATTTCATAAAGCCCCAAACCTGGTAAACCTTGCATCTGGCTATGCCAATGAGTCAATAATTATGGACTAAAGACTATAAATTCTTACTGCCATCTAAGTATCTGACGGACTTTTTTGTAAGTGGTACAACTGCATTTTCTCAGCAATTCACTTGACCAACAAGAGTTTATAGTAATTTTTAAAGAATTAAATAGTAAAGAATATTATGCAATTTTATTTTGGATTAAAATTACTTGTGTACAAGTAAAATGCATTCTATGTGACTATTCTCCATATATGTGGAGTACTTAGTTTATTTACCCTTGTTTTTGTCAACATCAGAATACAAAGGTTATTTTAAGTTTTTAAGGTATATTCTACCTGATAAATATTTCACTTTTGCTATTAGGAAGACAGCTTGCAGAAGACCTGGTACAGTTCTTACTATAGTCTCCAGGATTGAGGCGCAACGTCTGAGAAGTGGAGAAAGAGGTTGCCCAAGACTTGCAGGCTAAACAAAACAAATTAGCATATCATTTTATAAGTTTATTTTAGTATTTAGTTAAAAGTGAACACACGTATTAAATGTTAGTATAACTAGCAAAACTATGTATTTTTCCAAAATTTCTGTTATTCTACTTTTGCATATCTTTACCATAATGTGACTAATACTAATTTATCTCCCTGGGATTTATGAACAGACCATGTAAATATTCACCAAAATAGTTATGAAATTATTACACAATTACCGATTTGATAACACAAAAGGAGTGTATTTGTTCAAAAACTGTGAAGATAACATGTTCAAAGGAAAGATAACTGAGAGGCAGAATTTCTTGCTGGAATTGAGAGTCCAGGAAATGTGAATTCTAATTCTAGACGTGCCTTGTGATTTATTCAGTTCAGTAACTTGCATTGCCCCCTAGAGCACTGGAAGATCAGTTTCTGAAAATTCCTTTTTTTTCCCTAGTAGAAATCAAAAGGTAGAACACACTCGTGTGTACTACACCAAAGGTCTCATACCTTCACATTTTCTGCTTTTCTGCCTGGCATGCTGAAGGTCCTCAAAGGTTTGGTTTTTTTCCCTTTTTATTAATACGCAGTGAATATGATAACTAAAACCGTACTAGAACATTTATTGTTTTAATGGCTGCCTACCCAATCAAACTTTATCCAGTGGTTACCCACTCACAAGCTACAAATGTGATATTAGAATTTAATCGTCAAATGTTCATTCTCCCTGTTTGCCCTACTGATGCTGCTTCCTTTATTTGAAAAATAATCTTCCCATCGTCCGCCTACATCCCACAAATATATATTCTTAGTTAGAGTATGGTCTCTTACTGACAATCACTTCTACCACGAGACATTGCTACTGACAAGAAAAGTGTCACATCTTTGCTACCTTGCGGCACAAAAAAATGCACAAAAATTTCAAAAGGAATTTCAAAATACGACCATTAGTGCCTAGAACACCTCAACTTCTTTAAATTTCTACAGTACTTATAATCTGTGTAATAAAATTTAGCATTCTATATTATCCTATACGATTCCATAGTAGTTTCGTATTTTGTTTTGCTTTTTTTATAGGGCTAGGGTCTTTATGTGCCTTGAAGACTGGAATTATACGCATTTTGAAACAGTAATGAATACAGAGTAAATTCTTTAAAAGTATTTTTTCACTTGAAAACAGTGACAGTATAGGTGATATAGTGACGTTAAGGTTCTTTGCCATCTGCTAAGAATTACTTACTGAAAAAATTATTATTTATTAGAGAACCACCATTATTTTTACTGTAAACACTTTCAGAGTTAATCATATGTGGACAATCTCTAAGATAACATCTGTTTGATTTAAAAAATATATATATATAAAAGGGGCAAGGAACAGAGAAAGGCCGAGAAAGACAGAACAGACAAGTCTGTCTTTCTGATATTCCCCCATGAAAACAGCATTATAAGTGCTAATTAGGTGCTATCACGCTAACAAAGGTTATGTTGCAGGAACACAGAATGTCGTGGACTAGGGACACAATTACCACTTAACACATTATTTCTTGCTCCACCTACAATTAATTCTTAGCATAGCTGCCAGAGAAATCCTTTTAAACTGTTGAGTCAGATCATGCTGGAAACCCTCTGCTGGCTCCCCACTGTACTCAGAGTTGATGCTGGGGGAGTGACCACAACCTTTAAGGCCCTGTGTGGTCTGGTATCCTCTGCTGTGACCTCCGCCTCACTCCATCCCGGTCACATTAGTCTCCTGTGTCCCACAACTCTTCCTGTGCCTGAAACAATCTATACCACATTTCCACATGTACACTTCAAGTTTTTGTTCAACTTCTACCATCTCAATGAGGCCTAACCAGACCATCTTACCCAAAATTACCACCCCACCCTATTCTGTTATTTTCTATTACATAATTGACTTGATTATATTATCTGTCTCCTCCTGCTAGTTACATAGACTTCAAGAGGGCAAAGGCTGTGGTTTATTGTTACACAACCACCTTCCCAGCTCCAAGCGGAGCCCTGGGTACCCTACAAGCATCTGTTGAGTGAATTCTAAATACTGCACAAGTACTGAAAAATGCATTCCAACTCTAAGCAACTGAAAACAGATCATGACAGGGGAGACTGGAATCAATTCTAGGTGTTATTGGGAAGGGTTCATTTATTCTTCTTTCTTTTCAAGTTTTTATTTAAATTCTAGTTAGTTTATATGCACTCCAATATGGTTTCAGGTGTAGAATTTAGTGATTCGTCACTTACATATAACACCCAGTGCTCATGATAACAAGTGCCCTCTGTAATCCCCATCACCCATTTAGCCATCCCCCACCCACCTCCTGTCCAGCAACCCTCAGTCTGCTCTCTGTAGTTAAGAAGGGTTAATTTAAAACAGATTATGAAAGTCTGGAAAAGGCTGTGGTGATCAAAACAGCAGCATGGCTTCCCGAAAGAAACTCATTACCTCATCTCCTCAACACAAGGAAGCTGTACATGAGGAAGAACGCTAAGAACTATGCCTTTCAGCAGTGAAGTATCTGATACTCCCTCTGATGACTTTCCTGTGCTGAATCGTGAGCTGAGTATTGTAATGTTAAGTCGTCTGTTTACTGTCTGTAATAAAAAGGAGTGCTGACTGATGGGTCTACATAAATTTGGAAAGAACTCTCTGAGAATACAATAAAAGGTTCCATCTTCAGTCCTACTCGGAGGTAGATAAGGCAGATAATGGATGACAGTAAAGATCCGTATAAAATAGATGACAATCAGGATCGAAAAGAATATGGCAATCTGGAATTATGAGATGAATCTGAGGAGACAAAATTTCATAGACACAGTCTACACGTGGGTCCTCAGTTACAGTGAGTAATAGGTCTAAGGACTTTGGTTAACTATTAATTCAATTGGGGTCAATAATAGAATAAGATTCACAAAAGAAAGCTGGAGGAACACCCACAATTAGGGAGAAGAGGATCTGCCAAGGCCAAAGCCATATATGGAATAGTGAGCTTACTGAGAGCTTGCTAACTAAATAAAGGCCATCCTCAGGCTCACAGCCTCTAACTATGTCGTATAAAAAATTAATGACTAAAAACCTGGAATTGTTTAGGGGGAACATGAAAACTAATTTCTAGAATCCAAAGGTCTGTGTTATGAATGAGGAATAATCCTTGCTTTGGCAAAATAACTGGACTTGCTCTCTGCCATTCCAGAGAGCAGGAGGCGGACCAGGAAATGGGTGAGTTTTTTTTAACACAAAGCTGAGTCTAACAACATAGGAAATACAGTCTAACAGTCATAGTCGTACAGTAAGAACTGCATTTTTGAATGCACCCAGGGGTTAGATGGGCACTTAATGTGGATGTTGTGGAGTAGGCTCAAATATCACATGCATGTCTGAATTAAATGACTTCTAGTACTTCTTCTAAACTGAAGATTTTAAGATTTTATGAACTAGAAGTGAATATTTATAAATGAATATATTTATTATTTGATAGCAGTCATTGGTATAAATATTCTGATTTAAAACTATTTCAACTAATATAGATACAAATACTACCACTGTAAGATGCTGACATAATCTAACATGTGAAAGACAATTTATTAGCATGTTTTATAAAATATCATGTAAGTGATGTTGAAAATATTTTCGTTGAAAATAAGTCTCAGAATTACTTACCTGCATTGGACAGAAATTCAGATATTCTGTAACAATTTCCAGCAAGAAATCAGGATTTAAGTTCTCAAAATACTGTATGCCAAGTGGTAAATCTTCTAACTGGGAAAAATGAGTGTCCAGAACATCATTTAACAAATTAATAACTTCTTCTTGTTTATTTTTCTTCATAGCAAGAATTGCATGTAAATAGGTTAATTCCTAGAAATTAAGTAGTTGTCATTAATTATCCCATTCAGTTGTAAAGCCATTTATTTCTACTTAGATTTCAAATGTTTATGACGTGCTATTTATGTGCATTATCTGTTCAAATTTAAGTGTTAGCTTGGATAAACTTTTAGAATCTTATACAAGAATATTAAAGTTTAATTCTCTGTGGAGGTAAGTTAGTAAATGCAATTATATATTAAAATTAGTGTAAATTAGTCCTGAAAGCCATTATTATTACTAAAATTTTAAATCTCATATTTTCTAAACAGTAGCTAGGATCTACCATCCGATAACATAAGACACGGTACCGCGGACTTTCCAATAGACTGCTGAATTTCCCTAAGGAACTCCAGCTGCTGCTCCGCATCCTGCAACTGCCCTTCAATTAACTGGCATCGGATAAATCCTAAAACCAAACAGGACAAAGAGAGTCAAAGTCCACAGCAATTCAGGCATGTACACTTCAAGCTAACACAAACGTTAATAAAACCGATTTTCCCTCCACAATATATTAAAGTATTAATACATTATAATAAAGTATAATACACTAAAGAAATACTACTTCAGATTTTTTTTTAAAAAAAGGAAAAAGAAAAGAAAATGGGCAGCTTTGTACCCAAATAAAATCAGTTACTAAGAAATTCAGAATTTATAGGAACTACCTCATCAAAATCTATTCTCTCAAGATATTATTTAAGAAATAAAAACTTCAGGGGTGCCTGGGTGGCTCAGCCATTAAGCGTCTGCCTTCAGCTTAGGTCATGATCCCAGAATCCTGGGATCGAGCCCCGCATCGGGCTCCCTGCTTGGCGGGAAGTCCGATTCTCCCTCTCCCACTCCCCTTGCTTGTGTTCCCTCTCTCGCTGTCTCTCTCTGTCAAATAAATAAATAAAAAATCTTAAAAAAAAAAAAGAAATAAAAACTTCATTTTTAAAGATTTATGGTTTTTTTTTCTATTGTAGATAACGGAGGACAGTTTAATTTTAGAAAACCACAACATACATTTTTTTCTTCTTTAACAGAAGGTATTAAAAAAGGAAGTATCACTTGCATCTGTCTGAGGAACACGTAGAAACAGCTGTCATACCAATTAGTGCAGGGACACTAGTTTCGTCAAGTGTCATGGCGGTCTTATACCACTTCAATGCCTCTTTAACTTTTCCTTGTAGAATCATTTGGTATCCAAGTTCTGTAGCAATTTCTGATTGCTGAGGGGTTAAACTAAAAGCTCTTTCTAGTAACGTCTGAATTTTTTGAAGAATGAGTTGACTTCGCCCACACTAAAAAGAACAAAGAAATTTTAGACTAGAAAGTCAAACATTTCTACTCAGCTGGAAGGATTATTTTTTCCTAAGATACAAATTATTTGTACTTCATAGAAATAGAATGGAAAAAAAAAGTATTTAAAAATCAAAGAAAATAAAATTCATAGAAATAGAATACAAAGATACAAATTATTTGTACTTCATAGAAATAAAATTAAAAAAAAGTATTTAATAATCAAAGAAAAATAAAACTTCTCTATTTACTATCCAGACAGTACAAGAGTTTATATCCAAGTAGAACTTAAAATCCTAATGAGCTATTTTAAACAACAGCTTCTTAGAAAGTATACTCTAATGATGTTGCTATACAAGTATATTTTTTAGAACTTCTTCTACTTTGCAAACTTTTTAAAACTGTCTCATGATTGTTTTATAAATTTGATAAGAAAACTGTTACTTTAAGGTAATATAGATTATATATATAATTATTATATATAATATTATATAATATTATATAATATAAATATAAATATATAATATAAATATATAATATATAAATAGAATATAAATATATAAATTTTATATATAAATAAATATATAAATTTATATAAATATATAAATATAAATTAATGTTATATATAATTATAATATAATCTATATTACATTATATTATAATTATATATAATTATATTTTATAATTATTTTTATAATATATATTATATAATCATACATAATATATATTATAATTATATATAAATATAATTATATAATTATATAATGTATATAATAAATAATATATTATATTATAATATATAATCTATATTATAATATATATATTATAATATATATAATCAAAACTTAGGACAAGGATTTGCTTTCCCTTTAAGGAGAAGGTATGCCACCAGGGAGAATGTTTTAAAAGATCACGCGTTAGAATCTTTGTTAAAAAAGCTTCAAAAATATTTCAAGAAATGGAAACTCTGCTAAAGTAAGTATGTAATGTTCTAACATAATAACTTTTAAGAATAAAATACTAAACTGCTTGAATTTTTGTAAGCTTATTTAAAAACTAATCAAAATCAATTATCTGGCAATAAAGTAAATAAAAAAGGTAAGTATCTTTCTTAACTTGTAATAGCACAGATTTTTTTCCCTTTAAATTTCATACAACCTGACAATCTGTTTTTTAACAAAAGAATAAAGTTTCTTCATGTCTTTTAATAATTAAGATCCTTGATTTTTCTTTCAATTTTTTTATCTAGTATTTCACCTACTTGTGTATACCTTTTTCCTTGTTTTTTTTCCCTAGTTTAATTAAGAACTTCTCAATCCTCTCATTCCTTGTATTGATTTTGAGATTCTGCAGTATTTTTCTATTCCATTCCTGATTATCTTTTTCTTAGTGGATGTTGTAATAAAAATAGTTCTTTACTATTCTTAAAAAAAAAAAAAGATCCCAGCCATTTCCCCCCCAAAATTGTCTCTTACCCATGTCAAAACTGTTTTTCAAATACAATTGACCCTTGAATAACGCAGGGGTGAGTGTGCTGTTACCCACGCTCTCCCCTGCCTCTCCCACACAGCTGAAAATCTGCATATAATTTTTGATTTCCCAAACACGTAACTATTAATAGCCTACTACTGACCACACCTTCCTGATAACGTAACAGTCTATTAACACATATTTTGTATGTTATATATTCTTGCAATAAAGTGAGAGAAAAGAAAATTATAAAGAAAATACATTTACAATACTGTATTGACCGAACACATCAGCATTAAGTGGACTCAGTTCAAACCTGTGTTGTTCAAGGGTCAACTGTAGTTTCAAAAAACAAAATAAAGAATAACCCTAGTTATAAATCCTATGCTCTGATTAATAAATGACTTCCCACTGCCTTTGGAATTTCCCACTTCCCTATCCTTAAAGGCTCCACAAGGGCTACTTCCATGAAGCGTCCATGATGCCTTCTTACGGTTGGAAATCATATCTCCTCTGAACAGACTTTTTTAGGAGTGTATCACATATTTATATACATATAGCATTTTCATTCTAGGCCATATGCTCTTTGATGCCTCAACCTTTGTGACTTATTTTATATTCCCAGCCACAGATAACAGAGCTCTGTTCCATAGCAGGCGCTCTTACAGTTCTGCTGAAGGCTACTGTGATCTTATAAAAAAGTTGAGCGTTCTGTGGTTCCATGGCATCCAGTGCATTCTCTAAGTTTTCCAGCTTGGTGGCAGCCTAAAACAAAAGTATCAGGATAACTTTAAAATAAACTAAGAAAAAAAGAATACATAACATATACACTAATAAACATTAAAAAAATCTTTGCCTTTACAAATTCCCTTTCGTCGAGTGAAATCTTCTATGTTGTGAAATGTATTAAAAGTTCTTTTAAAAAGCTCAAGAATTATGAATAAAGAATTGAGTTTTAAAACATGTTCTTTAGGGGTCCCTGGCTGGCTCAGTTAGACAGCATGCAACTCTTGACCTCAGGGTCATGAGTTTGAGTCCCTCATTGGGTATGGAAATGACAAATGAATAAAACTTAAAAAAAATGTGTTTTTAAAATATTTGTTATCGAATGGAACCTCTGGGTGGGTAAAGATACCCATAATGTTCAATTAATTATATATGCCAAGCTCCGTCTCTAATGATTAGTTCATGACACACATGAGATATGAATAATAACATACAATTATGAACATTAATATTACATGACATCGGATTTTGGATTACCTATATAGTCTGGCTTATACTTAAAATATTCTCTAGAACAGAAAAATCATTAATATACTATAAGTAATTTCAATACCTGGAAAATTTACTGAAGAGTTGCCCCTAGTAAAATTCCTCTGGTATTTACTGAAGAACTTATTAGTTGCTGTCACATTTAACAATTTAACCAGACTAAACACAATTCAAATCTACTACTTGCTATAATACTATTTGCTTCAGACTAGATTTTGGCATTCTCTAACCCAGTACATAATCAATGTGCTCATTACTAGAGAAACATAATCTAATTATAAGGTCCAATAGGATGTCATCCTAAGCCCATTTAAATTATGCAAACTTAGTTAAACTGTAAAAAAAAACCTAAGAATTATATTTTGCATATATATTCTTCCATACCTAGCATCACCAGTTACATTAATCATGCATATTACTATATGCGAGTTTTATGTAGAAAACCACATATACTGTAATTAACGGTTTAAGGAATTTTCAACATATTTTAACTATTCAGTACTTTTGCTTTATTAGTTGATATAAGAAGCTCAACACTGTGTTAAAAGTGTATTTCTAGGAATCAAGTAAAAACTACCATGGCATACATTCTGAAAGAGCTCTTCAAGGCTCTAATGTACAGGCATATGTGTATGTAACGACATATTTTTTAATACAGGAAACTTTAGTATAATAAAACTTACCTTCTCTATGTCTCCCTCCCTACATAAATAGTAAAGAGCCAGGATTCTTAGTGCTTCCACATTTTGATTATCTTGAAGTATTAACCTGCAGAAAAACATTTCACTTAATGTTGAAATAAACTTAATGTGCTTTCTTTTATTTGAGGGTTTGAAAAGGCGGTTTGCTGGTCTGACTATTCCACTGTCTAAAGAAGAATTTTAATTAGTAAAATAATATATCCTTTATGAAAATCAATCTCATTATTTAAGCTAAAAAAATCTTTGAATCTTAATCTTTAATATGTTTAAAAAAGATATGAATAGATTTTATCAGTCTCTTTAAATTCTTCAGCAATCCTAAATAAAGTATTAGTTAACCATATCCAAAAGTATATTAAAAGAATAATTTGGGGCACCTGGAGGCTCAGTTGGTTAAGTGTTTGCTTCTTGATTTTGGCTCAGGTCATGATCTCAAGGTTGTGAGATCAAGCCCCACATCAGGCTCTGAGTAGGGTGTAGTGCCTGCTTAAGGTTCTCTCTCTCCCTCCACCCACCATTCTCCCTTTCAAAAAAAAAAAAAAAGAGTAATTCACCTTGACCAGGAAGATTTATTACAAGAATTTCATGAATGAAAAGATGGGTTAAACATTTAAAAATCTGTTACTGTAATTCACAACATTAAAACAGATTCCTATGTGATAAAAACAAATGAGAAAATATTATGAAAAAATATCATATTAGTAATAGAAACCACTCCCCTTTCCCAAAAAAGGCAATAAACAGTAAAAAATATGCAAAAGCTATATAAACTCCTAAACTTTATTCAAGGACATTTGAAAAAGAAAGTGAACAAATGGGGTAACTAACACACTAAGTTTCTTATCATGAATGGTGTGGTACACTGAATTACTAGCTTCAATCTTCACCATTTCCATTAATACATGCTTTCCGCCATGAAAGTGAGCAGTTCCTCCCATAAACGCTGATATGTACTTTACTGCTTCTTGGCTACAGACTTGGACATTTTCCTTATATTGGTCAATGTAATGTGAATAGGAATGGCAGTGTGCCACCCCGAAGTTTCAGAGGCATTGAATATTTCTGCCTGTCCCCTTGCGTCTCTGCCATCACCATGAGAAGAGCTTCCTCTGCGTAGCAGCTGCTCTCTGGCTTGAGCCCAGAGAAGAACACTCTTAGAGCTGACCAGAGACCAAACTGCAATGAGGTGCTACACCCAGCCAGCTGGATCTAAAATTTGAAGCAGACCACCAACAAGCCTGGTCGAGGTCAGATGATCCCTACCAAAGTGAGAAACGAGTGCTTCTCATCATATGCCCTGAGATCTGTAGTTGTTTGCTATGCTGCAAGAGCTGCCGTATGATAATACTCATTTTTGGTTAAAAAATTTTTTTCCCCAAATAATCTGTAGATTTAATGCAATTCAAACCAAAATCTTATAAGGTTTTTTTTTTTTTAACTTGATAAGTTAATTCTGACAGTCAATTACAAGAGAAGAGCCAAGAAAACTATCGAAAAAGACAAATGATGGAGAACTTGCCCCCCAAAATATAAAAATCCATTAGAAATATAGGAAAGAATAGGCCCAGTTTAAAAAAAAAAAAAGAAAAGTACCCGTCAGTATACACGGGGAAAAAACAGCTTTTAGTATTAAAAAGATGCTCATTCTCAACATACTCGAAGAAATGAAAATAAAAATGATTTTATTCTACCCGATTCTACCACTTTTATTCTGATTGTTAAACACAAAAACGAAAAACACCACACCGATAATAGCCAGAAATGATAAGGATGGGAGAGGGGGCATTCCACAGACTAGTGATGGGAGTACAAAATAATATAACTTCTGAGGAGAACAATTTGGTAGTGCCTTCCAAAATTTCACACGTGCATGCGCGAGGCAGAGACCAATCCGTCTCCTCGAATCCACCCTCTCCTCGTTTGCTTGGGCACACAACTAGCCTACATGTTCCTGCCACCTTTGCAATTAGACGTGGCCTATGGGAGACAAAGCAACATATGCCACTTCTGGGCTTGGGCTTTTAAGAAAAGTGGAATGACTCCTATGCCCTCTCTTTCTGGATACCAATATCATGAGGTTTTAGGACAAGGCAGAGTTCCAAGACTGAAAGGGACTAGGTCCCTTAAGGAAGGTGTGGAAGAAGGCTGCCTGACCAAGAGTTAGACCCACTCAAAACAGTTACATATCACAAGAAAAATTCTAAGTGTTTAGATCTATTTTTTAATAGGATCTTAGCCTACCCTAACAAATATGATTCCCTTTAACTCAGTAATTCTTCATTTGGGAAACCATCCTCCAGAAATACACCTATATGTGTATAAAGGGGTGTGTGTGTTTGTGTGTGTATAGGCCTAAATGTCTATCGATGAGAAAAAGTTTGTTTATAGATGTTTTGATTACTAAAAAAGAATTATGTATATCTGTGTGAATGGATATAAAAGAATATGCACAAAATACTAAGTTAAAGAAAAATCAAGTTTAGGGGCACCTCGGTGACACACTCTTGGTTTCAGCTCAGGTAGTGATTTCAGGGTCGTGAGATCAAGCCCTGCACTGGGCTCCATGCTCAGCACTGAGTGTGCTTGAGTTTCTCTCTCCCTCTGTACCTCCCCACCATGCGTGTGTATTCTCTCTCCCTCTCTCTCTCAAATAAATCTTTAAAAAAAAAAGAAAAATCAAGTTTAAAAACTATATAACAAGTCTATTTTTTACACATATCCCCTCAAATATACTTTTTCTTTTTTTTTTAAAGATTTTATTTATTTATTCGACAGAGATAGAGATAGCCAGCGAGAGAGGGAACACAAGCAGGGGGAGTGGGAGAGGAAGAAGCAGGCTCATAGCGGAAGAGCCTGATGTGGGGCTCGATCCCATAACGCCGGGATCACGCCCTGAGCTGAAGGCAGACACTTAACCGCTGTGCCACCCAGGCGCCCCCACCTCAAATATACTTTTGACATATTATATTGGTACCCTCTCACTCACACACAGTGCCTAGAAATCTAGAAAAATATAAACATCAAAGAGTTACTAATGTCCAAACTGTGGCCTCCAAATATCATTTCCCACTAAAAGGGATTAGATTGCATTCCACAATGGCTAATACCTGTTTGGGGCAGTACGAACACAAAATGACCCTAGTATATCTTGCTATACACCAAATAGCAAGGAAACTATCAAAAACTACTGGGATCATATGAAAAGGACCTAAGAACTAACTTGAAGAGGCTCCTAACAGTCAAAGATGAGACAATTTGAGCAATCATAATAACCAAAATGGTTAGAAACACACAAGTTTAATCCATGTCATATAAACAAATCCAAACTACTAATCAGTCACCATTGCAGGATGCCAGGGAATTTTTAAAATTTTTTTGGTTTCTTGAAACCCAGAAATAAAAGACTCAAGCATTTGTCCGATTTTTCTTATATAAACTATAACACCAGATAACCACCAGTAGATGAGGTTTTTTTTTTTTTAATAGTACTCCAGCTAAGAAATGAAGAAAGAATGATATAATCATATCGTAATCCGACAACACCCAGGTACTGAGCACAAATTTCTGCTAATGGGGCACCCGGCTGACTCAGTCAGTTAATGTCCAGTTCTTGATTTTAGCTCAGGTCATGGTCTCGGGGCTGTGAGATCAAGCTCCACATCAGGTGTGGAGCCTGCTTGGGATTCTCTCTCTCCCTCTGCCCTTGCCTCTCCTACCTCTCTCAAAAAAAAAACATAAATAAATCTGCTGATACCACAAAAAGTCAAGCAAAGATTATGTCTCTTAGATGAAAGAACACATCACCACTTATGAAGTCATTGCAAAATAAATAAATTAAATAAATAAAACATGAATGTAACCAAGCCTCTATATCCAGTACCTATTTATAGGAAATTCAGAGGATAGCAACAAGTTATACAGCATATGGCATGCAATCAATAAAATTCTTATGGAAAACCTACAGGATAAAAAACTGGTTTCTTTAACTTGTACACCAAAAAAAAGAGTTGGGAGAAGTGGGAGGCAGGTGGAGGGAGAAAGAAGGAAAACGAGGAGGGGTGGAAGGAGAAAAGGAATCCTCCAATGACTTCACATTTCAGAAGAAAAATCCAAGTCCTTAAGATGACCAAGACCATTCACATCCTGGCTCCCCCGCTCCACCTTCTGCTGGGACTTCACTGTCCAGTCATTTTATCCCCTCCCACTCCTTAAAAATATGACACAAACTTTTGCCTCAAGGTCTTCACACTTGCTTTTCCCTCCTTCTGCAAAGCCTTCTTCCAGATATCTGCACGGCTTTCTCCCTTAGTTCAAATGCCATCTGCTCACTGAGGCCTTCCCTGGCCATCCCATAAGATTGAACCCCTCTCCCCCCCACTCCCTACTTCACTTTCCCGCTTTATCTTTTCTCCATAGCACTTAATAACTCTCTAACACACTCCATACCCTCTTATTTCTTCTGCTTATTATCTGCTTCCTCTCATTTGAATATAAGCTTCACAAGGGCATAAAAGAGTGTCTTAGAACAGCTATTCAGATATTTATGTAAATCAATAAATTCAGTTTTTAAAAACAATGCAATGTTAAGTTCTTCAATTCTATATTGTTTGAAAAAATCAAATTTAAAATATGATTAAAAAAAACACAGATTTTTTTTTTTTCTGGAAATTATAACCAGATCCAAAGGTAATTATATTATCTTTTTTTACTTAACCTCTGTGCTGTTTCAACGGTCTGGTCCCAATCCTGTAAGGCAAGTTGTAGTTTCATTTTCTTTACAAAAGCAGGAAGGAAACTTGGAAAGTTCACTATTATCTGGTTCACAGTCTCCAGAGCACCCGAATAATTCTGGCGCATCTCAAGGCATTGTGCCTAACGGGAGAAAAAAACGTAACATCAAAACTATGATCATATATACTGAGGTTCTCACAACAGTTATCCTGGAATAAGTAGAATACTAGTGTTTAACATTTTCTATTTTTTGTTTTCTGACTTTTCTGTAAGGAACAGTTATCATTTTTATAATGAGAAATACAAAACAAGTTTTTAACAAAACAAAAAATTTAAAACATCGTAGAACAACAAAAATACTTTATGTAAGGTATAAAAAAGCCTAATTTAAATAATTAGAACAGAAAAACTATCTTTTAGAATAAAATATTTCCAGGATATTTGCAAATAGCATCTAAAATGAAGAGATTCTGTATCTTTTTTTTTTAAAATTACTTTCAGGCTAAAGAAGATAAGACTTTAAAGAATAAGCAAAATAAAGTTCAAACAACTCCTTCTAGCTCAACATTTTCAATTCTAGGAAGCATCTTAAGGAAATAATTGAATAAGACCACAAAAAATATAGATTATACTTATGGCAGATTTCTAATATATATAATGGAAAAAATAAAAATAATCCAATATGTCCGTACAGGATTAAATTATAGCCTATCTATTTAATCAAATTTCAGGTGGCTATGTGGATTTGTAGATCCATATTTACTGACATGAAGAGATGTCATTTATAGTACAATAGTTTAACTGGTTATCTCTAATGGTGATATTTACTCTTAATTCAGATATTACCGAATTGTATTTTTTACAATGTCTATGTATTACTTTCATAGTCAGAAAAAATAAAGCTACAGTGTTAGTGCTTTAAGAAAAGATATGAGGCATATTTATCACATACCAGATTTTTAAAAATTTGCTTCGAGATCTCCTTTAGGAATAAATTTAGTCCTGGAATATATCTCAGTTCAAAATGAGCATTCAGTCTCAAAAGATGCAATATAATCCTAAAATTGGTTTGAGACTGTATTTTCATGTATATTCTCGTATAATTATATTCCCATATAATTAAAGGAAAGCCTGAGAACCATCTAAAGATGTCACTATGTCAAAATAAATTATTATTAAAATTTCTGAATAGCTGAGAAAGATTAATGCAGAGAATTTTTTCAAATTACATATAAATTCTTTAGAATCTGCCTAAATAGCTGCTAACGTACAAAAAGAAAATCATGTTAAAAGACCACATATCTATTACTTCCTTAGGCCGTCACCTCCCACGTGATGCCACACACATATTAAATGAAACTAAGTTTGCTATGTGTTTGGTTCACATCATTCCAAGTTGGAATTAGGCTAATGCAAACATCCTCTATTGAATTAATTGAAAAACAAATACATAATTGGGATGGGTTGTATCAGAAATAGAATTTAAGCCAGTCTTAAGTATCAGAGGAAAAAGGTAAATCCCTCCTAAACTATATTAACACCTGAAATAGCCCCAACCTTAGGAGATTATCAAGTAGCTTTTCTCTAAGGAATAGGGCGGAGGAGAAATGATCAAGAAAAACTTTTTAAAACCTTGATACATACTCAATTCCTCTGGGAGTGCCATTAGGTAAAACCTGACTCCAATCAGCTGGAATGCTAGTTGTACCAGAGGCGAATATCTGAACAAGCCACAGCAACAGACAAGAGTGATGAGGGGAGAGTAACAACAGCCAAGACACTAATAATCCTCTCCTTTTTTATCCCCCCAAATTACTGCTTATCTAACAATCTGTTTTCCTAACATATAAATTTAATTTCTGTTGCTAAATCAAATATTTGAAAAATTTTAAGGCGTTCTGAAGGCATCAATGGAACTGAAGAAAGGGCCCGAATTATATACATTTCTATCCACCAATGATTTCTAATGACTGCCAATTATGTGCTCATCCTTCACAATGTAAGTCAGGTCATAGTGTTTCTCTTTTCATTGGCTGCCTATCTATCTGGTTCAAATTAAAAGCCAAAGGCTTTATACAATCAGCCCTGCCTTTCCTCAATCACTCCACACCCACCTTCTTTTCCTCTAGCCTCCACTTCTACCCTCTGCTTTGCTCTTCCACTTTCATCTCCTGGCCTCCCAGCAATGCCCTGAACATGCCTTAAGGTATTTCAACTTGTTATCCCCTCTATTTGTAATACTTTCCCGCAGGAGCCCACAGAGCTTCAACTCCCACCTACTGTATAAGTCTTTGTTCATATGTCAGTTTCTCTGACCATATCATTTAAACCTACAAATTCATAACCCAGCTCTGTATTTCCCCCTTTACCTGATTTATTTTTCCATTGCACTTATCACCTTCTAATACACTACATAATTTACTTATTTATTTTATTGTCTGTCTCCAAAAATAGAGTGTAAGTTCCATAAAAGCAAGAAATTTTATTTTGCTTCAGGGTATCCCTGGTATCTAGAGTGATACCTTGCACATATTAGACAAACTATAAATGTTTAGTGAGTAAATAATGTAGGAATCACCACCACCAACAAAAGCAATTAAAACCAATCAAGATTCAGGAATTTGGTAGGGAAGACATTTCTCTAGTTTGTTGTTCACTGTCCTATACAAATAAAATCCAAGTACCTCCTATAATTGAGAGCTGATAAAAGTAACATGACAATTATTATCTCTCTTGAGCTAATCGGTTTTGTTGGGTTTCAAATATTACAAAAAAATTTTAAAACATGATTTATTTACCCTAACTCCAACTCACCTTACCCAGCAGAGCAAAAATATCATTTCCATCTTGTAATCCCTCTTCAAAATATCTCAGTGCTTTTTTAGTATAAGGTTCTTTTCCTCTTGTGATATCAAGCCATGCTCTCAAAACCTGTCCCTGTAGAATGAAAAATTCTAATCATACTTCCATTTTATTGGAAATGAAAGAAATAAATGTTGAAGAAAGAGGTAAACTTAATGTCCTTTTTTGTGATTAGTAACAAAAAAATCCCTCTGTCAAAAAATGTTATGAATAATAAAACAGTGTTCAGTAAAACTGTTTTCAAACCCTTTCCAGCCTATCTCCAGCTCACTGTTTCACCAGAAATGGAAACACAGCATGTCGAGAACCAAATATATTACCCCTCCAAGATTACCTTCTCATCCCAACATTCTCTGTTCATGTTAACCAGTCTCTGAACTGTCCAGGCTGAAGACCTCAGAGAGACATCCTTGATATCTGACACCTCGAAATCTTGCCCTTGCCATTTATAATCAGTTGACAGGACTTGTGCGTATTTAGCAATTCTCAAATTCATACCCATGGTACAATATTTTAGTGTAGGCCCTCAAAACCTTCTGCCAGAAAGCATGTACTACCATTCTGGGGGCTGCACTCTAGTTTCTCCCCAGGCAAGTTCATCCTATAAACCATCATTAAATCAGTTTTGTGAATTTGCACTCTAATAATACCACTGCCATGATTAAAAACCTCAATGACCTCTCCATGCCTATCAAATTAGATATAAAGATGTGTACTTATCTGTCAAGGCCCTTCACTTTGTCCCAATCCACCTCTCTAAGCTTTTTTTTCCACCCTTTTTAACTATGCACCCAGTGTTTCTGTTAAATGTGAGCTTCATTGTACCCAGAACCAGCACATTGCCTTGTTTTTCTTATTTCCATTTATTATTTCCCACCTTGGGAGTATCTGCTTCCCTTTTCCATCAACTTTGCATTTGGAAACTGTATCCATCTTTCAGGTTTCAGCTCAAATGCTACTTCCTTCAAGAAATTCTTCCTCATCTCCTAACGTTTATAGCAATCTCTCCTTAAATCCTTAGAATAGTGCCTCGCACAAAGTAGGTAAGCAATAACTGTTAACTATTATTTTATACTTTAATCACATGTCTCTCGTGCCACATATAAATGTTCTCATAATATCAGCGGGGTATGTGCTCTACGACACTACTAGACTGATCCATCCACGTAAATAAAGTTTATTTATTCCTGATCTTTGTATTGTTAACAGTGCAAATATCGGTGCCTTGACTCTAGAGTTCAATAAGGAAAGTGAGAGGAAAGGAAAGAGATAAGGGAGGAAAGGAACCAGAGACAGATCTTTTCAAGAGTTAATAAACAGCATAAAAATAAACAACCTTAGACAACCACAATTTTACAAAATAATAAAATATTAAAATAAAGTTGCTATTTCTAAAATGAGAATAGAGTAGAATAACAAGGAATACTACTGCAAATATAAGCTTCTCTTAGAAATGTATGTTTCAAAATAAGAAACCCAGCTACCTCTTTACTGCCATTTGACATTTTGATCATTCTGTCAATATATTCTCTCGCCTTGTCATGACGGCCAACATGCCATAGAAACAAGCCTGCATGGTACAAAGCTTTCGGCCCAGCTCCTTTACGTTGCTCCTTCACTCTGGCATCTGATTCCAGAATTGCTTCTCTATCTAGGAGGGCAAAAAGGCATTAAATGAAAATTAAATTCTAGATCAAGTGTTCATAAGGGGTCAATTAACAGAGCACAGAATATAGTTCTTCTCTCTATAGCACCACTGTGTAATAGAAATAAAATACAAGCCGTGTTTGTAATTTAAGATTTCCTAGTCACCAAAGAAGTAAAAAGAAACAAGTAAAATTGATTTCAATAATATATTTTATTTAACCTAATATATCTGAGTTATCATTCCAACACAAAATTGACATGAAAATTGAGATACTATTTTTATTATTAAAGTTTTAAAATCTGATATGTGTCTTATACAAAGTATATTTCAATTATCATGCTAAATTTTCTTCAAGAATACTCGATTTGGGGGCGCCTGGGTGGCGCAGTCGTTAAGTGTCTGCCCTCGGCTCAGGGCGTGATCCCAGCATTCTGGGATCGAGCCCCACATCAGGCTCCTCCGCTGGAAGCCTGCTTCTTCCTCTCCCACTCCCCCTGCTTGTTTTCCCTCTCTCGCTGGCTGTCTCTCTGTCTGTCAAATAAATAAATAAAATCTTTAAAAAAAAAATTAAAAAAAAAAAAAGAATACTCGATTTGGAGTGCCTGGGTGGCTTGGTCCATTAAGCATCTGCCTTCAGCTCCGCTTATGATCTCAGGGTCCTAGGATCGAGCCCTATGTCAGGCACCCTGCTCAGCAGGAGTCTGCTTCTCTCTCTCTGCCCCTCCTTCCCGTCCTGCTCATGCTCTCTCTCTATCTCTCAATAATAAAAAAAAATCTTTAATAAAAAAATACTTGATTTGTACTTAGATTCCATAAAATTTATAGCCAAAAACAGCAGATTCATATATTCACTGTTCCAAACATAACTTTTCAAATAATTGAATCAAGTATCAGTTTTAAATTTAAATTTAATTAGAAGTTTAACTTAAAATTCAGTTTTTCAAACTAGATACATTTCAAGTACTCAGCAGCCACATGTGGTTAATGACCACTGTAATGTATACTACAGTTGTTTATGTCATTCTCAAGATCAAAAGGCTAAATAAAGACTTGAAAAAATTAGTAATCATTCTAAAATTATTAGGGCAAAGCCAAGACTAGCACTCAAATTACCCAACTCTCTAATACAATTCTAAAATATGTAAACATTCCTGGCTGTTATTTGCATGGTTTAATACCGACTGCTCAGTGGCTCCCTTAAAAAGATGGTCTACCTCTAATAACTCTAACCATTAAATCTATTACATGTGTGCTTAGGACACCAGTGTCAATCCAAATCCTGAATTGAATCAGAATATGGATCAGCTACGCGGTAAGTTACAAGAAATGTCAAAGTTGTAGGCTGTGATTCTAACCAACTACCTTTCTGGAAATGGCCATCCAGAAAACGGAATACTCTCTTCCTTTTATCTCTAATGGTACCAATGTAAACTTACATGTGGAACCACCAAGGAACAACTTTATGAGTTCATGAAACAAAATTATTTCTGGAAGGCTACTGGTTTCCTGGCAAGAAGACCCTCCAACACACCCACTTGAACACCTTCATAAATTTTCATTAAGTAGTCATGATATAGAAAGAGAACTCATCAGGGCAGGGGCAGGATTTGTACTTTTCTGCCAGATGTTCATCAAGTCCCAAGTGGGGCATCTGTTAGCTGTGACACCACTTGCACAAAGCTGGCTCTTACCAGATATCAGCTCAAGTTCTTAATGCACGACAGTCCTTTTATAATCAGGGCTTACGTCAGCATTAGGAAGAAGGAACATGAACAGTCGAGGGCCTTCCTAGACAATACTGATGGACATCTGGGTCCCTCCTGAGCTTAAGCCCACTCAGAATCAGCTACGGTAGAAAGTAGAGTCAGTACTCAGGTGTTTCTAAACAGTATTTCTGCCTCCATCTTTTTAGTGTCCTGGAAATCACATTTCCCAACAGAACCAACACCCTTGAAAATAACTAATTTAATGAAAACTTGATTCTAAGAGGAAAATATTTTGTACTATTTTTTTTTTTTAGATTTACTGGCTATATCTCTCTATGCAAATTCTCTGCTCCACTTAACACACTCCTGCTGGCACGAGACCCATACAAGAACCTAATCCTGAACCACTTCCACATATTTGCCCATCGATTTAGCCTGTCTAACAAATATGCTTTATATTCAAATCCTACTTGTTCTTCAAAGACCAGATTAAGTCCTCATCTTCCACAAAACCTCCACAGCCTTCTCCTATGGATTAATAGTACATATCATTTTCAGTTAATTATGGACTCATTTGTTTTCTCACAATTTTATTTAATAGTAACATTAGAATTTAACCTTTGTGGGTTTTACATTTTCTTTTCTTCACTAGACTACAAACTTGATGTCAGGGATCACTTTTTACAATTCTTTTGTATTCTCTAACTATATTTGACATAGTCCCTTGCAGAAAGTAAGCACCTCGTCATTAGATCTGTTTAGTTGTTAAACATATCAATGTTCTAAATAGCTTTTTGTTGATCTGAGCAAGTGCATGTGGGGTGAAAGAGGTATGTGATACTTTGCTTAGGAAAGAAATCTCCTAATATTAAAACATTCTGTGACATCTGATTATTGTCTAATTATTTGAAACATGATCTATATTTATAATGTTATTAGCTGTTACTGAATGTATATAAAATACAGTACTATTTCCTCTTTATTACCTATAATTATGATATTATGCTTCCACCATTAAGACCCACCATATATTGACAGGTCACACAATTTTAATTGCTGGTTGATGCACAAAATTCTCTCTACAATCTACCTATATTTCCCAACCTACCACTGGGTAAAAATTTACTGAGTATCTTCCAAGAGCTAGCAATTCTGTGGGGATGTGTACAGGCCTTTAAGAAGCTTAACATACAGCAGAAGAGATAAACTGCATGTAGCTCTGATTTGCACATAACAAGCTATAGAGTTGGCTGACGCAGAGCCATTTATGTATATACCTCTTTTGGGCTGTCCTCTGCTTAATAATTGTTAATAAACATTCAACTTGATATTAATTCAAGTGATCCCTAGATATTAATGAAACTTCTGTCATAAGATAAAGGAATATGAAAGGGACATAAGACACATTTTTTTGTGCTTGATAAATTTATAACTTTGTCAGGAAGATAAAACAAATTAATACAACAGTATCTACAGAAAATTATAATACAGTATTATCAGACTAAGTGCAATGGTAATTGAGAAAAATGAAAATGAATTGAGTAGAAAAAATTGTCCTAAGCATTATACTTAAATACTATACCTGGATTAGGACTCATTTTATGTGCATATATCAGTGCAATTAGAGAGCAAAGTGACACATCTTGTTTATTTTTAATAGCCTCAAATTCACGAAGAGCTTCTTGAGTTTTACCTGAAAATCAAAATTATAATGTGACAAATTGTTCATAGTACAAAACAGGAATTTAAAATATATGGAACATGTTTGATAATTAGCACGTACCTTCCATTAATGTACCATAGGCATGATAAAACCTGAACACTGGGTCATTGCCATACCTCTTAACTCCTTCACTGGCAGTAAGTAATACATGATGGAAATATTTCTCTTGACAATAGTAATTAATCAAAGTCTAAAAGGAAATAAGTACTAAACGTTAAAAGAGATTTTGCTGTCCTGACCCACTGTAAGAAACAGATATTAATCTAAAATCTTGAATAATCTAAAAATAGGTAATGTGATTTTTTTTTCTTCCAAGTTCCTGAAAATATTATTAAAGGCTAGCACTTAACAGTAAGGAATGCAAAACACAACAAACACAAAATTTTTGAAAAAACTCAATGTTTTTAAATAATTTCAGTCTTCTTTTTCTTTTTTCTTTCTTTTTTTTTTTTTTTAAAGATTTTATTTATTTATTCGACAGAGATAGAGACAGCCAGCGAGAGAGGGAACACAAGCAGGGGGAGTGGGAGAGGAAGAAGCAGGCTCCTAGCAGAGGAGTCTGATGTGGGGCTCGATCCCAGAACGCCGGGATCACGCCCTGAGCCGAAGGCAGACGCTTAACCGCTGTGCCACCCAGGCGCCCCTCAGTCTTCTTTTTCTAAATTATTTGTTAACAATACTGAAATTGGGCTACTTTCCTCTTTCCTTTCCTTTGCCCACATTTTCTTAAAGGTTTTAGAAAATGGGAAAACAGACAAAAAACAGGAATAATAAGAGCCTTCCATTGCCAGATCACTGGATTCTTTAAAAAAAAAAAAAACTCTTTTGTTTTTATAGCATTACAAAGTAATGACAAATTGAATTCAGCAATTGTCAAATGTTGTCTTGTTTTCTGAGTCCTGCAACAAATAAGAACAAGTGCTCTAAATAAACTGTTTTTCAATGGAAATAACTCTTCAAACTCATTTCAAAACTGTATTATTTAGATTTACATGGCAGAAAACTAATATAGGGAGTTACTAAGTTCTGATTAATTGGGTCTATGCTTTACACCTTTTTCTCAGGATCATACGTAAGCCTTAGTTACTAACCTAATCAAAGAGGGAAGCCAGATTCACGATCGCTGTGATACACCTGATTCACCTCCCTTAACCAATGTGGGTCATCTCCTACTCAGCTACTCTGACTCTGCAGCTGGTACACCAGGGGCAAGAAATAAGGATGAAGCAGCAATTGACAGAATTGAAACACGAGTGTCTACACTGCTCTGCTTTTACAATCTGCTGTTTCTGGAGGGCTACAGTCCACCTGCTTCTCTAGAGCAGTTAGGCAAATATTCTCCATAACTTTTCCTCCTCTTTCCTCCTTGTGGTTACTGCTCTCTAGCTCCCGTGCCCCCCACAGCACACTTCAGTAAAGTGCAGTTTTGCTCCAGTGCCCTTCCCTAAGATCGCAGATGACCTCTTCCTTTACCACAACTAAGGACTTCCTGTTCAGCATTTAAGCACTTGTAACCCTCCTGAAAGGTATCATAAAAAGGACATGTATTTAAAGGTGAAAAGACCTGTTTTTAAATTTCTGGTTCATCTTACAGCACCTTAGTTTGCTCATCTGTAAAACACTGTTAATTATTTACAGATCATTGCAAGGATTAGTTATAATATTATACCGTAAAACTCCTAAAAAAATTAAGTTCCTCTGAACCCCATACATTGATGAAATAAAAAATGCAGTATCCAGCCAAGACCTCTCATCTAAGCTCCAGATTCATCCTTCCATTTGCCCCTGCTACCCAAGCCCAAAATCAAGTCATGGCATCCTCATTCCAGTTTGCCCAATTCCCCTGATTCTAACTAGTCAGTAAGGCTCTACTGTTTCTCTAGTCTACTTCCTACTCTCCATACCTTATCACTCCTTGGTTTGTTCAGTCCAACAAACGTTTACTGCCTACTAATGCCAGGCACTGGGCTAGATGCTGTGAATGTGAAGATGAGTAAGATATGGTTCCTGACCCAGAAAAGCTTAAATTCTCCAACTGAGACTAGAATCTAAAGACTAACAAATACAATGTGGTAAATGGAAGCAAGAAAAGAGCTTATAAAGTGCTTTAGGGATGTCCAAGAATGAGGTTGCCGTGTGGGAGGATGGAAGAACAAAATTAAGGGAAAGATTCTTCGAGAGGAGTTCAGAACTGCCTCTTGACTCATGAACTCTTCACTCTCCCTCTACACATACACTATTTCCCTTTGAGAACCTTGAGGAAGACAGAGGACTTAGCCAGTCAGGGCAACTGCAACAACAGACATAAGAAATCGGCAATGAGGGGCGCCTGGGTGGCACAGCAGTTAAGCGTCTGCCTTCGGCTCAGGGCGTGATCCTGGCGTTCTGGGATCGAGCCCCACATCAGACTCCCCCGCTATGAGCCTGCTTCTTCCTCTCCCACTCCCCCTGCTTGTGTTCCCTCTCTCGCTGGCTGTCTCTATCTCTGTCGAATAAATAAATAAAATCTTAAAAAAAAAAAAAGAAATCAGCAATGATACATAAGGATGGGGTGGGGATGAGGTGGGGTAGGGAGAGGACTGAAAGTCATTCTATATTGTAGAGGAGGGATTGGCGAACTATGGCCTCCTGCCTCTCTTTGTATGGTCAGCAAACTAAGAATGGTTAGTACATTTTCAAACAGTTGAGGGGAAAAAAAAAAAACCAAAAGAAAAAATACTCATACATGAAAATTTTAAGATATTCAAATTTCAGTGCCCATAAGTAAAGTTTTATTGGAACAGAGCTGTGCTCATTTAATTATGTCTATGAATGCTTTCAAGCTACAAAATGACAGGTTAGATGATGGAGACACTCTGGCCTGGAAAACCCAAGATAATGTACTATTTGACCCTTTGTAGGAAAACTTTGCCATTCCCTGTTTTAGAGTCTTAAGTAAGACACAGATTATAGGACGAGGAGATTGGAGAGAAAGGTGGGGTCTAGCAGGGGCTCATATTAAGGACTTGGATTTGCTCCTCTAGTCTAAGTAATGAGGAATCACATAACTGTATTTCAGCATGAAAGTGTTTTTATTAAAGAGTTCATCTGGGTGGTAGTGGAAAGGATAAATTAAAATGATGGGGGAAAAAATAAGGAGATGGGGAAAGGTTTCAGAAAATAATGTAGCTCAGGCAAAAAAAAAAAAAAAGCAAAAGACCTTCCAGCACTCCCTCTCGCTGCCAAACTGTCCTTCATCCACTTACCACTTACCACTACCTAACATTGTACATTTTTCTTAGTTTTAATATTGCAGGGTTTATTATCGTCAGGCTTAGAATAGTGCCAGCAAAATAGCGTGCGCTCAATAAGTATTTATTGAGTTAATTTAAGTTAATTTTTGTCCAGCATGAGACTGTAAAATCTGTGAAGGAAGGGGCTGTTCAGCTCCGCTCATCACTATTCCAGGTTCTAGTGGACACACAGTGAGCCCTCCATCGCTTAAGGAGTGAAATAGTGAACAAACGGAGAAGACTATCATCCTACGAAGAAACCTAATTCTCAAACCTCATGCCCCTGTTTTTAGATCATCACTTAAGTGGTCCGTCATAAAATATTTGCTTAATAGATGAATCAGTGGCAGATAAGGAAGACCATCACCCCAAAATAAAGACTCTTCCATTTCCAAGCCTAGGTCTTTGTTATCATGTAATCTTTCCGTGCTCCTTTCTGTCCAACCGGTTTACTGACACTTGCTAGCTTAATTAAGTTCTTAAAGATCGCACCGGGAGGTGCAGTAGGTGTTACTCATTGACCAAGCTTTCTGAGCCAACGGGATACAAAGTAAAAGTAAACACCACAAACGGGGTGGGATAAGCACCCTAACGGCAATTCGTTAGCAGCCTGGCGCGCGGGCTGCCCTGCACCTCAAGATTTCAAAGCAGGGCCCACGGAGGTGGCCCAGGTGATGTGGCTACAGGCCCACACGCCACGCTGGGGCACCTGGCGAACTGGGGCAGCAAAAGCACAGAAGGGTAACGACGCTCTCGCGGATTCTGCCCCTCCCCAGGCTCCCCGGCCCCATGCCACCCGCAAAGGCAGCTCGCGTCCAGGCTCGCGGCCCGCTCACCTTCAGCCCCTGCGAATCCATGGCTCCCACCGGGCTGGGTCTAGGCCTCCTGGAGGAGCGCTAGCCGCAGCCCAGCAGAAGAGCCAAGGGCTACCGGCCCCGCAGCCCAGGCCCAAATCCCGCTCGCGCTCCGGGACGCGGCGGGAGGGGCGGGGCGGGGCGGGGCCGCGCTGCCATTGGCTGCCGGCGGCAGGGGGCGGGCTCTCAACGCCGGGATTTGTGCGGAGGAGGTGCTGCGGGGGAGGAGGCGCTGCGAGGACCCGGAGGAAGGGCTGCGGGTGGGAAAGGGGGAGCGACCTGATGGTGCGGAAGGCGAAGGGGTTTCAGAAGTGGGAACGGCCCTAGGAGGACAGCGGGTGGGCGGGCCCGAGTATTTGGAATGAGGGAATAAAGGAAATAGGGGAGGAAGTAGGAAAAAGAGCACTGTTTCCCATCACTGGCTACAAAGAAAGACACCATTTTCTGCCGTTTTGTGTAGAGGCCGGTTTCCGCAATGCGGCTGTTTGGAGGACTGACCACCACAGAGAAAAAGCTTTAACTTTTACGTGTAGTAGTTGTATTACCGCCGCAAGGTGGCGCTGAAAAGTCACAGTTCTTGATAAGTTTTTTGAACTCTTTACAGGCATTGCTGCAATCCTGTGTTTGTTGTTAGAATACGCATTACATTAGTCCTTTTTTTTCTATGAGCTCTGATAATGACAGAAGCAGTTTTTCCAGGATTTTAAGTTGACAGTAAAATTAATTGCTGTACATGGGAGGCCCAGCTGGCTCAGTCGTAGAGTATGTGACTCTTGGTCTGCTACTCCTGAGTTCTAGACCCACGTTGGGTGTAGGACTTTCTTAAAAAATAAAATAAAATAATACCTATGCAAACTTTTATGTTTTCACCCATAAGGCAACTCTGCCAGCTGCTCATAGATTTCTTCAGGTCGGAGAATTAAATTGAAATATAATGAAGTAAGAGATTTCCTATTTCTGCTTCAAGATACTTTAAAAATAGTGGTGAAGATTTGAGGTTTAAGTGTTCTTTGTAGATTTCAGATTTCCATCCCATTGTTAATTATCTTATTTTAGTTGATATACTTGGAAGCTGCCATAATCAAATTTTAAATTTGTTGAGGAGGAGGGGCGCCTAGGTGGCTCCATTGGTTGAGTTTCTGATTCTGGGCTTGGGCTCAGGTCATGATCTCAGGGTGGTGAGATCCAGGCCAGCGTTTACCTCTGTACTAGCTCCTGCTCTCTCTCTCTCTCTCTCTCTCTCTCAAATAAATAAATAAATCTTTAAAAAAATTGTTGAGGAGGCAATGAGCATTAGCTTTTTTCCATGCTAGTAGGTCAGGTAATGACAACCTAGAAGGAAAAAGTGGTTATTTTCCCAGACTTCAAGGCTAGGTAATATTTTTTATTGGTTTCCTCTTATAGAGTTCTCCACCCAAAAATATTGTTTTCATGAGGATTATTGTTTTGTTTTGTTTTCCATATTCATAGTCAAGCTAAACAGTTGTGGTGATGGGCAACTTGTAAGTGCTGGTCTGATTTTCAAAGCATGTGGCATAATCTGCACTTGGTATGCAGCAGAAAATACCATAAACCGTGGTGCTCATCAAAGTATATAATCTTGAACTCTTTGTTTTTGGTTCCAACTGAAAGAAAATATAAGGATGTGGTTAAAGGAACAGGTGGCCCAGCTACCTTTCTGAGAACTTTAAAATCTAAACTTCGACTGTCAGACCATTGGAAGGCTGCATGCTTGGACCATATTAATTTAGCCCTTTATAGAATTTCCTTCATTGAATTTTGTTCTAAAGTTAAATTATTTAACACAAAACACCATGCCTGGCACTCCATGAGTATTTGTTGGATTAAATCTACTTTGGGAATTTGCTTTGACACTCCTGGCAACTTGATGTTTTCTGCATAAGGTAAGAAGTGTCTTTTGGATCTCAGGCCAGGAAAAACTGTCTTCCCTGAAGAACCAAGGAATGTGTTCCTCTGCTCAAACATTTTTATTGGCCCACTTTTGCCTACCAACATTTGAGTGTGGCATCTAAGACACTTCACCTCATTGTCTTTTCAAACCTGCTTCACCCTTCCCAGAGCCTTTATTCCAGGCAAATGGGACAACCATTCTTCTTTCTGGGAATGCTTTCCCCTACTCTGAGCTCTTTCTTCATCTGAGAAAATCGACTCTTTCTTCAGAGTTCATCTCAAATCTCATTCTGTAGGAAGACTTTAGGATCACCAAAACAGGATGGATGTGAGAGATTGCATGGTATAGGAGCAAGAATATAGTTTCCCAGACCTAGGGTAGAGCTCTTTTCTGTTTACTTTTGTGACTTGGGAAGAAGTAATTTCCTGAGCCTTAATTTCCTTATTTACCAAAGAAACTAATCACCTAACATATATGGAAAGTTCCTGACATACAATAGGCATTCTACAACGGGTAATTTCCATTAAACATATAGTGTCCTGCAAGACCTACGGCACTTGTATATTCTTTGTATTATGGTTTTGGTGTGCTGTTTGTTCATTTAATCTTGTCTGTTATATGGTGAGCACCTTAAGGCCATGCATGTAGTGTAGTGGGTAAGAGCTTAGTCCCTAGAGAGAGATCATCTGAGAGCATATCCTAATACTATTATTCACTAGTTGTTCATTTGGAAAAATTACTTAACCTCTGTGTTTCAGCTGTAAACTGAGACTAATACCTCAGAAAATTGTTAAGAAGATTAAATGAGTTAATATTTAATGGACACAGCAGTATTAGGTATACGGTAAGCATTGAATAACTTTAACCTATAATTATTTGTACTCCCAACTTCTCCAAATATAGGATATACTATTGATTCTGTAAGCATTTAATAAATATAATAGGACTATTGGAGCCCTTCAATCGTGTCTCTGTTTGGCTTTCTTCTCCCCTGTTCTTAAACTAAGCTACTTTTATCTATGTTATTTCGTTATATATTCTAGAAGTTAAAGGAAAACATTTAGGAAAAAGAAGTGGTTCTGGTGAAGACAAAAAGTAAAAGTAAGAAAAAAATAAAACAGAGTTATGGAATTTGGAATCTGGTAAGAACTTTAGAGACTATTGTCTAACCTCTTTATTTTACTAAGGAGTAGAATGAAGTCCAAAGATATGAAATCATCCACCCAAGATCTCACAGTTTTCTACTTCCAATGTAGAAGCAGTTATGAGTAATGGACAAGAGGAAGTGTTTGTCTTTCTTTTCCTCTTAAGACTATTACTATAAAGTTGAAACAGGAGATAAAAGGTTAAAAATGTATGAAATCCAAATAAACTGGCACACAGTTCAGTCTCAGAGGTGACATCATGGAAAAGTTACAGGTTAACTGAAGTCAGGAATTTGAGTTATAGCTCTGACCCTTAATAACTCTGCAACTCTGGGAAAGTTGTTAACCTTTCTCTGTTTTGGTTGATACATTTATAATGAGTAATTGGAAATAGGATTATAGTATTTCCTTTGTCAATGTATAGACTAAATGAGATTATAGTAAGGTCTTTGAAAAATTGAAACTGTGTAAAAGTTCATAGCACATTTATAGGAAAACTTCATAGCACAGTTACAGGAAAACTCCTTAACTAATGAGCTGTTTGACTAGGGAGCAACCACCTTACCTCTCTGAGATTAGGATCCAACCTTTCGTATGCTGTCTAGTGCTCTTTTCTTTTCCAAATAACACAGTACAAAAGTACCGTATTTTTGAATCATGTATGAAGCTTGGTATCTGCTGACATAAAAAATATGATTGTCATAACTCATCCATTTAAAATTCTACAATTTTATTCATTTAAGTTAGGGAGAAGACAGTAATGGTCAGGCACATGCCTTTCACATTTCTTTTGCTTAATTACACTGTGGAGGAAGTTGAAGAAGTGATCTAACTTCTGGCGATGTAGTGTTTAATCATTCATTCATTTCATTCACCAAACATTTGGCAAGTGCCTATGACCGAGAACAAAATTCTTGTTCCCGCCCACTTATACTTTCAAATCTAGTAAAGGTAGACAGACATTGAATAGGTAGTCACAAAGAAAATGAATAAATTACAAGTAGCGACAGCTTTAATAGCTGTTTTAAGAAGTGCAGTTAAACAAGAGACTAAATTGGTTTCTTCACAACTTCAGGGATTAATGTATTAGGAAGGAAGTGAAATTAACATCACTTGTTACAGTCCAGAGACTCCTATTCAGTTCCTATGATTGACTTCCTTTCAACCACTCATACTTTGTTTTTCTTTGAAAATACCAAAGCAGCTGGGATACCTGAGAGCTAAGAACTTGCTGATGACAGGAAAATTTGCTTCTTGCTCACCTATCATATGTAGTGACTGTTTCTACTCAAAATACCATGATGAAGACTTACCAGGAAAGTTATTTTTTTTCTTGGTTTTCTTAATTACATCTTGACATTTCATCTATGCAAAAGCAGGAGAAAGAAGATACAGAAAAATGTTTTTCAGAAGAGTCTGGTATTTTGAAATAGAAATAATGAATTATTTAAATGTTTACAAGCACGATATACAGAACAACTTCACGAGATGCCATTTGGCTTTCTACTCCTTTCAAGAATCTTTATCTGGTTGATAAGAACGAAGAATAGTGATAACTCCCCCATCAGCCTAGAATTTACTCACTTAGGTCCAAGTTCATATCTGAAAAATCTTACCCAACATCAGATTCACACTGCTGTCTTCCTAGACGCTCTATTATTTCTGGATGTGAGATAACCAGAGGTCTGTTCTACTTTTTATCCTAAGGTTGAGAAGAATCAAGCCTTAGCTTTGTAGGTGTCTCTTGATAACTTTGTTTATAGCGGTGTTTCCTGCTAGTCACCAACATTCCTTAGAGGCAATATATGCTAATGTGAAATGTTGAGTTTGCAAAAATAAGTGAGGGAACAGTGGCTTCAGCCCAGTACATGAAGTCACGAAGGATTCTACGCTCTATTGTGATTGTCTTTGAGTACGTCGGAGATAATTTTTCTCACCGACCTTCCTTCCTTTGCCTTTCCCATCGGTCTCTCTCTTCCCTGCATCCATTTCGGCATCTGTGTCCACAGCCACTGTATGATAGCTCTGCTCCCCTGAACTGCCTCTCCCAGCTTGTCTTTCCAATAGGCTTGCCCTAAATACCTCTTATTCCTCCAACCTTGACTTCTTCATCTACCAGAAATTAGGCCAGAAGCTCATTAGAGTGTCAGCTTACCCTGAGGCACAGGGCCTTCGCTCCACCATGAAGGCATCTGAGTCCCATCTCCCTCAGGTAGAGCACGTCTCCCGTTCAGAGTGATGCCTGGAAGCAGAGCTTATGTTTCCCTCTGACAGCTGAGGAGATTTTTTTCCCCCTCACCTCAAAGCACCTAGGTTTTCTCTTTTCACATCCAGCTCCTGGCTTCTCCTTCACAGGGCCCTCCCCATGGGCCCCTACCACTTATCTGAATTAGCTGAATTCGAACAGCTGGAGCTCACACCACGGGATCCCTGCTCATGAATCCATTCATACTTGAGCTTTAATTTGTGGCAGTATATTTTCCCCCCAAATCTTTACTTGGAGAATTTTCAAACATGCGAAAAGTTGAACAATATAATGAACACTCCTACATTCATCCCCAGAGAACTTTCCTGAGATGCTCTTTTGTATTGCTCTCCAGATTTCCCATTCTCTTTGATTTATGGAGATGACTAGGCCATTAGTATTTTCTAGCAGGATGGAAGCAAAAGTCTTTAGAAATGTGCTGCCCAATGAAGTAGCCACTGGCCACATGCAGCTGTTTAAATTTGCATAGTTAGCGTTAAACACGACATCAAAAACTAATGATGTACAATATGTTGGCTAACTGAATATAATTAAAAAAATAAAAAATTAAATGAATGAATATATATATATGAAAAAAGAAAAAGAAACTGATGATGGATGAGCTAAAATCTGTAAGTGAATACATATTCGAACAGTGTACACAGAAAAGTAGAACCCATTAGCAGGGTATTTCTTGGGGTGTGGGGAGAGGGATTGAGAGAACAATTGCATTTTCTGCATTACACGCATCTAAATGTTTGAAATGTATTTAAATAAAGCTTTTAAATGTCAGAGAAAAAAATTTTTTAAATAAATTTACGTAGTTAAAATAAAAATTAAATTCATCAGTTGCTCTAGACACATTTCAGATGCTCAGGAGCCATGTGTGTAGTGGACAGCACACAGAGAGAACAATTTCGTCATCTCAGGAAATTTGATTTTACAGCACTTTAGAAGACTTTGGGATGTTTCATAAAGTAAAAGATCTTTTGTAAAAGATCTGGGTTTCTTGGTCCATAGAAGGGGCCAGAGAAGCGCCACTCAGGCAAGAGAAGGAGGAGCACTTTCCAGAAACAGAGACAGAGACATAAGGCAAGAGGGTCCTGTAATTTCAGGCATCCACCCCTGATCTGTGGCAGTGCACCCAGAGGGAGATGAAACTTCAGATGAATGGTGGCATGGTGTACCCAGTAGAGCTGATTCGATAATACTGACCTCGGGGATCCACTTTGGTTTGGACATTAAGGATGTCATCAGAAGCTGTCACAGACCAGAGGGTCAAGAAACTTCTTCCATTTTCTGAACACCATATGGGCCTCCTTTTGGATTCTGGTTGAGTCCGGGGAGAGGAGGATGTTAATACCGAGTGGGATTTATTTCCTGGCAATCCAATGGACTGATGCTAAACTTTGGCTTTTATTAGACTTAAAAGAAGAAAAAGAAATAGAAATTTTCTGCACACATGAATTTTGGGACTGAATTTCAAGCCCACTAAAAATAGTGAACATTATCTTTGGTAATTATTTAAAATATATACATGTATTTAAATAGTGTATGGGTTTTTGGCCACTGGGGGACATTGTTGCCCCATGCATAAGACAAGCAGTGGTTCTCAAACTTGAGCATACATCAGAATTACCTGGAGGGCTTGTTAAAATGTGGAATGCTAGGTTGCCACCTGCAAAGGTTTACTTCAATTTGGGGGAAAGGGGACTCAAAAATATGAATTTCTAACACATTCTCACATGATGCTGATGCTGCTCGTCTGAGGACCATGGTTTGAAAACGATTGTTTTAGTAAAAATTGTAAAATAGAACATTAGGACTACTTATTGATCAAATTTGCTTTATCATTAGGGTATTATAATGGACACAGAGAACAATCTAGATGCTAAACGAATAACTAGCCTTAGTCTAGCCTAGCATAAGAATGTTGTGTGGTATTTCAACAGTTAGAAAGAGCACTTTAGAAAGTCCTAGTTTCTATATAGTTGAAGTTCTGTACAGTGCAGTGGATGCAATGATGTTTAAAATAAAAAAACTTCATGACTTCTGACACTAAATTAGCTTAGGTCTAGACAAAACTAGATTTCCAAATAATTGGTTTAGAAGATGTCCCAAGTTGTGTACCTGAATATAACAGACCCTAAAACCTGATATTTTATTTCCAAATAGTAATTCAGACAATGGCAAGGAGACTAGATTTAGCAGGATAATCCGGGGTGAGGTTCTGTTTCAGAGTTGCATTGGAGACTGGGACATAAGCTCTCTCATGAAATACAGCCTTCCAAAGCAGAAAGAAAATCATTTTTCATGGGTTCCTAAGAACTGGTGGCCTTTCTATAATGTTGTATCTTTTTCTCCTCCAGACAATTATTATATCAAAATCAATGTGTAGATAGCCGCTATCCCTTCTCCTGTATATTGTCTTAAAAGCCTAGAAAACTAATGTAAGGTTTACTTGATTTACCTTGTTAATTAAGGTAGTTTATTGTTTTATGTTGCCTGAATTGGTTTTATTCTCAGAAAAATAATGTTTTGAAACTAGAATGGACCTTGAAAATTCATGTCTTTTCAAACCTGCATTTTGTAAATGAGATTCCAATGTTAAGGAAAGTTAAATGATGAGTTCAAGGCATTACAGATTTTATTAGAACAGTATCTCTGGTCTTCTGGAAGAGTGATTGACAAACAGTAGCTTAGGAAGTTTGAAAGGTTAAGTAAATGTTTGGATCTAATGCTACATGTAGTAATAAGTTATGAAAAAAATATAACCAAGTTTTAGCAATATTTGTCTTTGGGCTTCCCATTTTCTACTGTGTAAATTTTATAGGCTTGATTTTGTTACAATAATCATGTTTTGCTATTGTAATCAGAAATGGAGATAATTTCTATTTCAGAAATAAATGTAGCAGTACTTTTCAATATTTTAAAAGAAAGACTGTATTGCTGAATGAGATAGCTTATTTTAAGTATAATTGTTCATAGATAATTGATTTAAATTACATTATTTATCATTCATAGGATATGTAGGAATTGAATAACATCATATGGGCTATTAGTATTTTCCATAACTCCTCATTTTAATTCTCAAATAGGCGTTTTCTTTGAATAATAATGTGATGATATATGGCTCCTATCATCTGAAATATGGCATTGTTAAGCATGTTGCTTTGTGTTGGGTTCACTGCAAAAAAATATGTATTATTGGCTTCTTGTTTTTGATCCTAAATTTCAAGATATTGTGAGAAATTGGAAATATACCAATTGGCACATATAAATCTACCTCATTCTCGGGGCACCTGGGTGACTCAATTGGTTAATCATCCAACTCTTGATTTTGGCTCAGGTCATCATCTCAGGGCAGTAAGATGGAGCCCCACGTCACGCTCTGAGCTTAGTGGGGAGTTTTCTTGGGATTCTCTTTCTCCCTCTCCCTCCGCCCCTCCCACCCAACTCATATAGGCACACTCTCTCTGTCTCATAAATAAATAAATAAATAATATACCCAAGATATACTAATTAAAAGGGAAGTTGCAGAACAATGTGTTTTGTATACAACATGATATGCATATGACAATACACATACAACAATGCCTGGAGCATTACTCAAGAAACTGTTCAAACAAGAGAGTGGAAAAATAAGATTTTATACGTTTCTGTGCTGTTTTAGTTCTTTTTCTGAAATAAAAGGCATGTTTTGTTTTTATAGCCCAATCAAAACAAACAAACAAAACCACATCACACTTCAATAAAGGTTACAAAAACCAGTAGGTACTGGTCCCTATCCCTATCATAACTTTTTAATTCTCATGTTTATCATAAGATGCTATTTGAGTAGAAAAAAAGGTTCTATAGTCTAAAATATTAGAATGGTCATTGGCCTAGAAGTTAATCTTTCCTGTGTGATCTCTCTTGGTATTAGTAGTCTGTATCAATAAATGACCACCAGTTGTTCAGATTGTCCTGCAACAAGATACCATGTCCCAATTGCCAAATTATTTTTTATTATGTTCAGTTAGCCACTGTATTCATTAGTTTTTGATGTAGTGTTCAATGATTCATTAGTTACATATAACACCCAGTGCACATCACAACACGTGCCCTCCTTAATACCCATCACCCGTTACCCCCTCCCCCCATTCCCTCCCTTCTGAAACCCTGTTTGTTTCCCAGGGTCCATAGTCTTTAATGGTTTGTCTCCCTCTCTGATTTCTCCCCCTTCAGATTTCCCTCCTTTCCCCATTGTTTTATGTTGCCTGAATTGGTTGATCATCATAATCATAATGGTCCTCCGTACCATTGCTTATGTTCCACCTGTGAGTGAAACTGTATGATAATTGTCTTTCTCTGCTTAACTTAATTCACTTAGCATAAGCTCCTCCAGTTCCGTCCATGTCGATGCAAACGGTGGGTATGTATTCATCCTTTCTGATCCAATTGCCAAATTCTTTATCCCAGTGCACAGCTGTTTTCCCCAGAGGAGAAAGGGGAATCTTTCTTAATTTTTACAAAGGTCTGTATAAGCTAATTGTGTCCCTGATGTTAGAATTTATCATATGTGCTGAAGAGTAACTATTTTGTTTTGTTTATTCAGCCCAGATTGCTGGGAAGTCTTTGGGCATCTCAAAGTATCAAACTGAATCCAACTGTAACTCGGGGGTGATCCCTGGTGATGCCAGCACATTCTGACCTTTAAATATTTTATTCGTTAAGTACTATCATCAACTAATGATGAGTTCCTGAAGTTCTTGAACTCTACCAGGCTGCCTACCCCTAAGCGAGGGTTTCACAGACTTGCTAATCATAAGACTCTCCTGGGGAGCTTACTATAGCTTTCTCCCGCTTCATTCTAACAGCATAACTCAATAGATATTTTCGAGTCCTTTTCTAGAGATTCTGACGTAATTTGAGCTGAGGCTTAAAACTGTATTTTAGCTATTGCCCTGGTAGGTTTTTAGAATTAGATAAATTAAAAAAGAAAAAAGAAGAAAAGAAAGGAAAAGAAAAGAAAGAAAAGAAAAAAGAAAAGAAAAGAAAAAAAAGAAAAGAAAACTGCCCTAACATTGTTGAAAGGTAAGGGAAGTTACGTGATAGGTTCAGAGACTTGGAGCCACCATATTGAAGTTATCCTTGGATTGGATTGGACACCAAAGGCATAGTCCAGGGAGAATGCCATGGAAATACCGAGGTTTTGGTGTGGGAAAGAGAGAATGTAAGAATGTAAGAAGTTGTAAGACATACCTGGATAGTATACTAAATTTCATGCATTTAGCTGCATTCTGAGTTTTATTTTAGCGAATCATACAACCTCTGCTGTATTTGAATGAACTCCTTCCTTACTCTCCTTGTCTCTGAAGAAAGTATTTCCAGGTACTTTCACCATTCTCCATAAATCCTATTATCCATTACCTTACATATTTATACGATCACAATCTCATAGTTACTATCTATAGTTTGTTCTAGCACTGCGTCTATTTTAGGTTATCAGTCAGTATAACTCAACAGACTTTTCCCTAAGGTCAGGCAAATGGCTGCACTTACAATTGAGGTTGATCAAAGGCACAATCTGCCTTTAGAAATTTGTGTTTTCTACGACTGCAGGAAATACTGCTGAACAAGACATTTCTTCACCATCTTTGATGAAAGATGAGCATTAATAATGCAGGTGAGAATCAGGCCAAGTGATGTTGAAGAGAAAACAAGGTCCAGAAGCCCTAATTCCTTTTAGAGGAATAAATTTAAAATGGCAAGCTCAATAGTTCCGTGGCAAAGAATGGGGTGAGTATTATATAATCCTTAAGTTCTAAAGAGTTAAAAATCAATATATGAACTCTTATACCTTGGAAATATTTATGTATGTACACATCTATACCTATATCTATGTCTCTTTCTTTATAGGTAATAGAGAGCTAGTGCATGTGCTCTTACGGATGGATGTAATACTCATCCACTTAAATATTTATTATATATAACCAATATTACTAAAATATACTAGCACTGATATTCATTTGTAACTCTTGCAATGTTTTATTACTTTATATATCTTGTATATAATGATAACTCTCTGATATTATAGTATATAAATAAAGAGGAAAATATCTTAGAAGGGCAAATAACTTTTGAAAATAGAACTATTTTGAGCAATGCTAAAAATTAATTAATTTGTTCATTTGCTAAATACCTACAGAAAGTGTTCTGTGTGCAAAGCACTATAAAGGATAAAAGGTATTTAAAGCCAGGCTCTGCCTATCAGACACTATCCACTGTGTGCGTTCCTATGGCAGAAGTGGAGAGGGAGGGTGGTCAGAGGAAGCAACCACATTCCAAAACACTGCATCCTGGCAGTTTAAGTGCCATGCAAATGGCATATATGAGGTCATCTTATGTCCTGGTTTGCCTGGAAGAGTCTGTGTTTATGCCTGTTGCTTCTGCATAATTGTTAATAGTCTCCTCCTCCTCCTAATAGTACTTGCAAAACTGTTTGGGTTTGGACATATACATCAAAATCCCGTGGAAGTTCATAGGAGAGAAAATTCTCTTGCAATAATAAGATACAAGGGAGCTATCACTGAATCCCAAAGTTTGGGTTTGGTTTCAGTGGGGAGGAAGCGAGATGAGGAAGGTACCTAAGGCTAATGGTGTCTCCTCATTGCTTGCCTGTATTCTCCCAGTAGCTTCTTAAATTATGTCTCTGCTTTCTGTTTCCTTTTCCTTGAAGTCAAAATCTTCTCTAACCTCTTCACTTCTGCCTTCACTTATTTTACGAATGTCTTAATGATTCTTTATCACTATACATTGGAGCCAAAGCCCTACATGCACTTAGGGCCCTTTATTATCAGATTCCTGCTTGCCTCTCAATTGCTGTCAATACTTTTCAGGGTGCCTGGGTGGCTCAGTTGGTTAAGTACCTGTCTTTGGCTTGGGTCATGATCCCATGGTCCTGGGATCAAGCCCTGCATTGGGCTTCCTGCTCAGCAGAGGAGTCTGCTTCTCCCTCTCTCTCTTGCCTTCCTACCAGTTGTGCTCCCTCTCGCTCACTCTCTCTCTCAAATAAATAAATAAAATCTTTTTAAAAAATACTCACTTTTCATTTTATTGTGAATGCTCTGAACATGCCATGCCATTTCTCCTTTCCATCTGTGTCTTGGTCATCATCAGCTGGGCAAATGTACATAGTAATTACTATATGGATCTTGGAACTAAAAGCTTTATTTGTATTAACTCATTTGATCTAAAAGCTTTGATCTAAAAGCTTTATTTGTATTAACTCATTTAATCCTCATAAAAATTATTATTACCATTTTACAGATGACAAAATTGAGGCAACAAAGGGTTAAGAAACTTTTCAAGGTTGTTCAGCTAGTAAGCAATACAGTTGATATTTGAATCCAGGCAATCTGGCTCCAGAATCTAACTTTTTGACCACTATACTATAATATTTCTGCTGTTCAGGCTGCCTTGCCCCTCTTATTCTTCAAACCCAGGCCAGGATTTACTGTCATAATTGTTCCTATATCCTCCCATAGAGTTACTCATCAATCCCTCTGTATACTCCGTAACGTGTACTTTCTTCTTTTGCTGAACTAGAAGGATAACCCACACAATAACAGATACTGGGAAAGCAGGTTGACTTCTGGGTAGTTTTGTTGGTGGCTGAGAGGAATAGAATGCAGCCAAATCACTTTGGCTGTATTAAGTAGAGAATGATAGTTGAATATGCAAGTATAAAAGACCAATGGAAAGTTGAAATTGCAGCATCAGCTCAGCAAAAAAGCTGATGGTGCTTTATAAATACAAAAGGAGAGAAAAAGTTAATAAATGGTAAAGGGAAATAATCCAAAATATAGGAAGAGACCTAGAATAGTTAGTTTTATGGAAGGCAAAGGAAGATGCGGTTTATAAAGGAGGTGTTGACGATGCCCAACATCAAATACTAATAATCTGTCAAATATAATAACGACTGAATAAAGATCACTGAGTATGGCTAATTGTAGCCTGGCAGGAATAGGACCCTGATTTGAAAGCATTAAAGAGAGAAAGAAGGTGTTTTGGAAGAATAAGATCAGCATTGATTTGGTATTTGAAACTGTTTGAGTCACAATTTATATCAAACAGCTTGATGAAGAAAGATAAAACCTGTATCTTAATGCTTTCTCAAAATGAGCGCACGCAAACGCACACACACACAGAGTTTGGCAACTTTACCATAGGGTAGCGAACTCATTAATATCTTAATGAGGAAATTAAACTTTCTATAACAATATATTTTTCATGAAAAATTTACACTCAAAATATAATTTCCTATATGAAGATACTTACAAATGACATATCTGATAAAGGGTTAGTATCCAAAATCTGTAAAGAACTTATAAAACTCAACACCCAAAAAACACATAATGCAGTTAAAAATGGGCAGAAACCATGAGTAGACATTTTTCCAAACAAGACATCCAGATGGCCAACAGACACATGAAAGGATGCTCAACATCATTCATCATCAGAGAAATACAAATCAAAACTACAATGAGGTATCACCACATGCCTGTCAGAATGGCTAAAATTAACACAGTTAAACAACAGGTTTTGGCAAGGATGTAGAGAAAGGGGAACCTTCTTATGCTATTGGTAGGAATGCAAACTGGTACAGCCACTCTGGAAGATAATATGGAGGTAAGTTAGTAATAGAACTACCCCAGGAATTACACTACCAGGTATTTACTCAAAGGATACAAAAATATTAATTCAAAGGGATACACACACTTCAATGTTTATAGCAGCATTATCAACAATAGCCAAATTATGGAAAAAGCCCAAATGTCCATCAACTGATGAATGGATAAAGAAGGTGTGGTGTATATACATATATATACATATATACATATATATATATGTATATATATATGTATATATATAGTACTCAGGCATAAAAAAGAATGAAATCTTGCCATTTGCAATGATGTGGTTGGAGCTAGAGAGTATATGCTAAGTGAAATAAGTCAAAGAAAGAGAAATGCCATATAATTTCACTCATATGTGAAATTTAAGAAACTAAACAAATGGGCATAGCGGGGGAAAAGAGAGGCAAACCAAGAAACAGACTCTTAACTACAGAGAACACACTGATGGTTACCAGAGAGGAGGTGGGGGGGTGGGTTAAACAGGTGATGGGGATTAAGGAGGGCACGTGTAGATATAATTCATGATAACCAGAAACAGAGTATGTACAGCTTTGCTCCACATGGGTAATGTTCTTTGTTCCTGTATCTACCTTGTGTGAGTATTTTCATCTTTTCCTCATAATGTTATTGATAATAGCCAGCATAACACTTTGAACACTCAACGTGTTTATGTCAACAAGATTCTTTTTTTAAGTAATGTCTTCACCCAACATGGGGTTCAAACTTACAACCCTGAGATTAAGAGTCACATGCTCTACTGACTGAGCCAGCCAGGTGCCCCCAATAAGATTATTCACAGCCAAGTTTTCTCATCAACATGACTGGGCCCTATATTTATTTAATTTTAGCCAATAGTGAAGGTGGTGAGTACAGAACCCTGATTTTAGAAGGTAACTGAGATAATGGGACAGTGCATAAAGATGCATCAGAGTTGAGCAAAGTTAGTTTTCAAGATTGTAAGAACCAGTTTTGAAAGTGCAAAGCCTGACAGAAAGGATCAATCAAAAAGAGAGGATAAAGATATGAGAGAAGGTAAATAGCTTATGGAGCAAGGTATCAGAGTGTGTAAAAATGAATGGGGGGAAATTTTCTCCAGACAGATGAAGGACGGGAAGAGAGGCAGGGAAAGAGAAGGAAGGAGAAAGGAAGAAAAGCAAAGACAAGGAGCAAAGAAGGGAATGGAGGGGAAGAAAGGAAAAGGAAAGGGAAAGGCAAGGGAGGGAAGGAAGACATTTTTCACTGGAGAGGAAAGAATTTGAGGAAGTTTATGACAAATGTCCTCGTGTTTCTCGGTGTGTAAGAGGCAGAGCTATCTGCAAATATGAGGAGTGTTTTGAGGGGATGATAAAGCCCTCGAGCTACCCCGAGTATGCAATCGGCATTGCGGATTATTCAGCTGTGATAGCATTTCTTGGTGATGCAACTTCTCCAGCCACACTCGATTGCCTGGAATATTTTCCTCCTCTAGTGCCTTTGCTGCCACACTGATTGAATCAATGTTCATTGATAGCCTCAAAGAATATTTCCATGTGCCAGGAAGAACAGTACTATCAGCTGCACCTGATTGAAGCAATAATATTTTTTGGTTATAAATATTTTTAATAAATTCATGGCGATTGAAGAACATTTCTTTTCTTATAATAATATGAAATTTCAGTGCACACATGATAAAATATGCAATTACAGGACATATTTGCTGTCTTTAATACAGTTTCTATAGTTCTAAGGTGAACTTTTTGGTACACACATATAAACATACAAATTTATGAGATTAAGTAGTATTGTCTACCCCAATGGTTCCTAGACTTTGAATTCATTTGTCAGTAAAATACAAATGAGAGGACCAACACAAAGTCACCAGTTTTTAATCTGGCCAAATAAAATATTAAAACAATCCACTAATGTTTATTCTCACTGTGATTTCTTTTTTTTTAAAGATTTAAAAAATTTATTTGTTTATTTGAGAGAGAGAGTGCTCAGGTGTGAGCAAGCAGGGGAAGGGGCAGAGAGAGAGGGAAAGAGAGAATCTCAAGCAGACTCCATGCTTAGTGCAGAGTCTAAGGCTGGGCTCCATCCCATGACCCCGAGATCATGACCTGAGCAGAAATCAAGAGTCAGGTGCTCAACTGACTGAGCCACCCAGGTTCATCCCTAATTTCTAAAAATACCATATTTAACATAAAAATGATTTTAGCCTTTGAAAATAACATAAAAGACACACTTTTACAATGACATTCTTTAAACTGAATACATTAAGCTTTATAAATATTTATGACACTATTCTTAATTTCCTGGCTTAACTCTAGGCATATGAAAACCTTGTCATGGGGGTGCTGGTCTGTGGAACTGTGTTCGGGCTATTAGTTTATACCTACAATGTCTGGGTCCCAGCTCAGACAGCCAATAAGCCACTTTCTTTTATGATATGGATGAAATCACCAGAGTTTAGATCATAAAACTCCGATTTAGGTCTGTCTAGTTTCAAATACAGATGTCTTAACCATTAGGTCACATATTTCTTTTTAAGTCTTCTTTTTTTAACAGTATAAGAATTATTATAAAGGGCAAGAATGTAATCATTTAAGTGACTTTAGAAAGATGACTTCCAGGAAAAAAGAATTGTAGTTAAAATATAGTATTCTTTGAAGTAATTGGAGATAGGATTTCTAATTTTTACAGTAGAAATAATCAATTCTAGGACACAAAAAACAAGTGATAGACTGAACACACATACATACACACTTCAATAACTCAACAGGGGCAAAAAACCTCTTCCCTTCCCCAAAGATATACACATCTATTTCTATATCTATATACTAAATATACACATATACACATAATTCGTTTTCCTTTGAACACGTTTTCTTTCAAGAGTGAGCTGCAGGCCTCATCCCATTCACCCCTAAATACTTTAGTGTGCACTTTCCAAGAAGGACATGACTTATAGTTACGTAATAGCTGCATTAGACTTAATAAAATGAAAAAATCAGCTTTCATAATACTAATAATTAACAAACAGTCCATATTCGAAGTTAGTTTTCCCAACAATATCCATAATCAATGTTACTTTCCCAGTCTAGTATCCGATACAGAACCACAGATTGTGTTTAGTTTTCAGAGCTCTTCAACCTCAGGCAGTTCCTGACCTTTCTTTGTTTTTCATGACTTTAAAATTTTGAAGAATTCAATTCAGTTATTTTTCAGAATGTCCTCAATTTGATTTTCCTTATGGCTAAATTCTTTATTTTTGGATACTGAGAAGTGATGTATCTTTTTCAGTGTAGTTGGCCCTCTAATTGATGATATCTTTGAAGGTGGCATCTGCTGGGTTTCTCCACTGTAAACTCTTCTTAAAAATTTTTAATTAATGAAAAAGAGATACTTTGAGACAATGTAATTTTCTTATTCCCCATCAAACTTTCATTCATGAGTTTGTGTTCATCACTCTTGCACGAATCAGTTGTCATTATCATGGTTGCCAAATGGTGATTTTCTAAGTCCAGTATTTCTCCTACATTTGTTAGTTAACTTTCACCTGTAAGAAAGAGAGTTTTGCTTGTTTTTATTTATTTATATCGGTATATACTTGTGGGTTCTTATTTTATTAAATGGGTTGTAATCTATACTATTGTTATTTATTTTGATTCTTAAATTTCCCTGGTTTTGGCCAGTGGGAACCCCTTTCAAACTAGCTTTGTTCCACTGATGTGACTCATTATTCCTTGAGCATTATATTACTTTCTGGCACAGCAAATAGTATGCAAAGTGATACCAAAAGGAATATGGTAATTTATGAATATGTTTCACCAATTCTTTTGTATTTGGAAAAATACCAGTGTGTGTGGTGTGGATGTGAAGTATAAAAAAAAATCTGTAGAGATTCTGCTATAATCCTTATTTGTGTTGGTTGGAAACGGGAAATTATTTTCAGCCACTAATAAATCAGAATTAATTGTTGTGATATTATGAAGAGATGAGTCAGTAAGGGTAGAAGGATGAGAGAAGCACTGTGCTTGACCGCTCCTTTCCCCATCAAGCCCGTGTCCTCCCTTCTAGCTTCACAACAGAGACTGTACTACCCTGATGACACGGAAAGGCTTCTCTTTCCTCATACATTTAGGTAAGTTTTTTAGACTCTCAATATTACTGTTGGGACCACTCTGGTAACCTCTATTCATAGAGATTGAATAGAATTCTTGAATAGAATTCTTTGAATAGAATTCTTTGAATTCTATTGAATGGAATTCTTCGCTTGACTTTATTGTAGTTTCCCCAGTTCCTGTTCCTTTATCTACCGGAACCAGTTAGATCGAGTTTCTAAACTAACCTAAAGCAAATCTTTGCCCTTTGTCCTGTTTCGGAAGCTATTTAATGACTGTGTCATCCGGACAGGAAACAGATGAAACAGAGAATGTTTTCGTGATGCGGCCATTTGAAAGGGTGTTGGCAAGATTGGGGAAAAGCTACCAGGAATAGGGAGGTCCAGCCCAAAGTCTAAGGTGATGACCAGACCCCCGAGTAGTTTTTGTTGTAGAATGGGATTGTCTGACCCGAAGTATAACTTTATGTTGATGGGTACACCACTGCCAACTGAGAGCGACTCAGCAAAGAAGGATCTGAGGAGTAAATGCCCAAGTTCACCCTCTCCCACTGGTGCTTCCTTGCTGGCGCTTCCCAGTTGGGAGCCAGAGGGTAATGGAGCCCAATGATGCAATGCACAAAATCACCGCCCACAGAGCTGGATGGAAAAGCATGGAGAGTGCTTCTAGAGGAGCAAACAAAATATCCACAAGGCAACGTTTAATTTTGTAAATACAGATTTAAGGCCTTCCTTCTGTACCTCAAAGGACCATCCACCATTGCTCTAGCTCCCACACTTCTTTTCCATCTAGAGCCACCAGCTTATGCTCTGGTATCAGTTCCTTTTGGCAGAGCTCACACCCTACTCCTTGTAGCCCCTGGGAGGTCATTCCTCATAGTCCCATTTCTACTCTCGGTTTTCTTACTGTCAGCTCAGGTAGACCCGTGTGTGTGTGCGTCCTTCCCTTTCTCCCTCAATTTTTAGAATAAAATATCTTCATCTTTTCATCAAGTGCTTTTAACAAAAAGTAAGTGGGCAAACAATAAAATAAAAAATGTAATCTTTATTAGTTTTGCACATTTTTAACGTTGGTTAGCATCATTTAGGGTAATAGTAGCATTTTCCAGCATGCAGTTCACGAATACAGTTTATCTAAGTAATTTTAAGAAAAAGAGGAGCCTATGGTTTGCTTCTATAAGAAACACAAAATGTCCTGATGTAATTCTCTATATAAGTTCCCTACTCTCTGTTCTTGTGGGAAAAAAATTGCAAAACCCGCATTATATTTAGAACAATCTAGAGCAGCATGACTCCAAAGAAATGAAAGCATAAACAGAAGTTAGAAAGAAAAGGACAAAAATGAAAAATAAGCATTACCTTCAATCAGTTTGTGCAGGCACTACCAAAAACGCCAATAAAATTTTATACCCTTTTCCAATTGCAAAGCATAATTTGGGTGTGACTTGTGAACCTATTTTGCCCCATAAAATTATGAAATAAGCTAGAATTAGCAAATGTAATAAAAAAGCAGAAATCTACAACTACGCAGTCTTGTTTTCTTTTCTTATTTAGCAAATGTCTTCCATGAAAAAGTACTATGGACAGAAAGTAAGAAAAGTGATTGTGATATCAACCCCAAGATAATTTCCTCTTCATATTTATGTACATAATGCTGAAAAATAAGATAAAATGACTTTGTACAGTATTTATATTTTGCTTATAAAATCCTAAACACATTTTTAACAGGTTAAGTGGTGTTTGTTGTTGTTGTTGTTGTTTTTTAAACATGTCTGTACAGTCTGGCTATACACCATATGTTATTCACTTAAAATTTAAAAATAACCAAAAACCTGTTAAAGTGCTGCAAACTATTGCTTAATGACTTAAAGAAACGAGATCTGTTGAACAATTTCCTTGACTTTACCACTGACATATGGTTTCTCATAAACGAGATTCTGAGCAGTGGGAGAAAGCAGATACGGCAGCATGGTAATAGAAACATGCACTGATAGCATCCAGACTATCTATAATGGTACAGAATACATTATATTACCTGTGTAAAGCTTGCACTCTACATTTCTTGTGGTACATATTTGATGCAATAAATACTGTGCTTCGGTCATTATTTGTTTGCCCAAACGTGCACCACAGGGTAAAATGACTATTTACATAATAAATAGCATTTCATTAACATATACAGTTGTCAACCTTGCTGAGCTGAAGATGGCTTAACCAAAGTGCAGGATAAGCAGAAATTTATAAAGGGCTCTTCTGGTCATTTCAGTCTTCAGGGGAGAAGCAATGCTCATTTCTCAGTTTTGTTTTGTTTTTTTAAATACAATAAACAGAAACACAACATTTATAACTCCAGACAGTTGAAGGAAGTTTGCACCTGCTAAGATTTAATGGCCTACCCCCAAAAATGATCTACTTTGTCTGGGGGCTGGATTTGACAAAACAAGATCAGCAAAGCACCTCCAATTATTCCCCAATTATCCCTCCCAGAGATATGGATGGAATTTAAGATCTCATTGTTTTCCTTGTGACTTTTTTTTCATGCATGATCTCTAAGTGCAGCATGCCCTCATGCAAACCACGCCTTTGTGCAGATGGGAGACCGTGTGACTGCGCTAACCCCCAGTGGCACACCTGTTGAAGAGGCCCTTTGTCTATTTCACAACAGAAACCCTATTTACAAAAATAGTCACATATACTAAACAACATATGGATTAAAAAAAAGATGAATCCCTTAACAGATTTCGTAAAAATGTGACAAATGTGGCAGTTGAAATGCAAAGAGTGGACACAATTACTACACTAAAGTGTTTCATGTTAAACAACCCCCAAATTATAGGTTTGCACCCCTTTGAACTGGTCCCTACAGTCTGAGTAGCCATCTTGTCTCTTGTTTTCAGCAGTGTCAGCTGGTAGTGAGAACAGTAACCTCCTGTCGAGGTCGTCTCCCCTTTACACAGAGTCACAGTTTTCTTGACAAGGGGTCACTGTCTTATTGTAGGCACTGACCTTAAGTAGATTTGTGTAAAAACAGTCAGTTTGGCATTGACCTCCTAAAGGAGTCCTGTTGACAAAAATACATCACCTTCACAGGCTGTAAACAACTTGTCACACAACTATTCTCATTTCTTTCCATTTATTTCCCTTTGGCTTTTTCATCTTTGCCTTCTTGCTCATGTTTTTCCACGATTGGCTTTGTTACGCGATCATAGGAAGGTGGACAAGCTGCTGTGGACATGGTCAGGTCAGTTTTTTCTGTAATGGAGTTTTCGTTTATTCTGTCAATGATCATGTCTTCTTTTACAAGAAGATTAGCCCCACCTTTGATTTTATTTTTATTATACGTAAATGAAGCTTGTTTTACAGTTCGCTTTAAAAGGTGGCGCCTGTAAGCACGCTGAATAATAACGGCAGACACCTCCTCTTGTTTCCGTTTTAAAGTCGTTGTTATTGGCTGATAAGAGACCTTTGATGGATTGGAAGCCATGAATCTCTCTTCCATTTGTATTCGGAGAGCATCCATCTCTCCACTCTCTCCCAGAACCCGCTTTGTAAAAGCAAATAAGATGTCAAGACAGTGGATTCGGTCCCCACTGACCATGGGCAAATCCATGGCAATGAGCTGGAGTTTGTTTGGTTGTGGCAAATTGAGGGGGGGTTCCAGAGCAGCTGCAAACTGAGAGAGTTTTTCGAATTCCATGAACTGGGTGGCATCGGGATCAAACTTCTCCCAGACCTCATAGAACATCTCAAAGTCATCCTCGCTCAGGGGCTCTGCACTTTCCTCAGTAGCAACACTGAAGTTCTCCAGGATGACAGCGATGTACATGTTCACCACGACCAGAAATGAGATGATGATGTAACTGACAAAAAAGAAAATCCCGACAGAGGGGTTCCCGCAGTCTCCCTTAACTGAGCTTCCAGGGTTAACTTTATTAGGGTCACAATCGGGTGGTTTACTGTTGAGAATAGGTGCTAGCAGTCCGTCCCAGCCAGCAGAGGTGGTAATCTGGAACAGGCAGATCATGCTGTTGCCAAAGGTCTCAAAGTTGAACATGTCATCAATTCCAACTTCCCTCTTAACATAGGCAAAGTTGGACATTCCAAAGATGGCGTAGATGAACATGACCAGGAAGAGCAGGAGGCCGATGTTAAACAAGGCCGGAAGGGACATCATCAGAGCGAAGAGCAGCGTGCGGATCCCCTTGGCCCCTTTGATCAGTCGCAAGATTCGGCCAATCCTGGCGAGCCGGATCACTCGGAACAGGGTAGGAGACACAAAGTATTTTTCTATCAGTTCAGCCAGAAACATGCCTATAGATAAAAAATGGGAATACCAACCATTAAAGAAGTTATCCACTAAAATAATAATTACAGTTCTGCTAAGTCTCCAAAGTAAAGTTTAGAGCCTGAAATTCAGTTACATAATCTTAAATTTGACATGCATATAATATATATAACTGTATTTAATATATATTATAAATAAACCTTAATTTTGACATTCAGTATTAAACTCAACCGGATATTTGTTATAGACTAAATTGTGTCCCTTCTTCCTCACTGGCCCCCCTTCCAATTCGTATGTTAAAGCCCTAACTCTCCAATTCCTGGTATTTAGAGATAGGGTTCTGTGGAGATAATTAGGTTTAGATGAGGTCACGAGGGTGGGGCTCTCATGATAGGATTAGTTCCCTTATGAGAAGAGACACTAGAGAACTTTCCCTCTCTCTCCCTGCCATATGAGGACATAGTGAGAAGGTAGGCATCTACCAGCCAGGAAGAGAGCTCGCACCAGGAACCCACCATGCTGGTAGCTTGATCTTGGACTTCGAGCCTCCAGAACTGTGAGAAAATAAATTTCTGTTGTTTAATTTATTAAACACCCCATCTGTGGTAATTTGTTATGGTACTCCGAGCTCAGACAATATTCAATAACAATTTTACAATATTTTTTTGTCTTTGAGGGATGTCTAAAGACTATCTTTAGCTTATACAAAATTTCAAGACTAAATCTAAAAAAATAAGTTAAAAATTATGAAGTCTAAACAGCAGTGGCCAAGGGTATAAGTTCACATTTATATGAATACAATTTTTTTTCTGAAATTGCCTATTGAGTCCTTATCCATCTAAAAGTATCTGCAATTTTTAATGCTATTTTCATCTCTCCATGAACTTGATATTTGCCTAAGCTTCCCCTATAATATTCTTATATACTACATATATATATAATAGTATATGTATATGTTCTGGTACATTTCTAAAATGATCCAAGCTGAAGCTCTTACTGGTCTCCTGTGTCTAATGTGGTCACTCAGCCCACTTCTTTTAAGTCTTTTTCTCCAATTGCCTTTTAAATAATGAAATAACAATTGAACTAACAAGGAGTTCAAGAAACCAAGTGCTTTCAAGTTACTCTGTCTCATTCTTTAAAGAGTAAATTACTCTAAGCGTGTGTGGGTGTGTGAGAGAGGGAGAGAAAGAGGAAGATAGAGTGAGAAAAGAGAGGTGAAGACAACCTTAGTACACTTTCCACAACTGATTATGCCATAGATTGGTATGGAAATCAAAGGCTACCTACAACATATGGGTTAGATAGAAGATCTTCTTCAGAGGGGGTAATGGCATGAAAACCTACCCAACAGAGATGCCCCATATTGAATGGTAAAATGTTGACCCAATCATATTATCTGGTTTAGGGAAGAATAAATACTTTAGGCCCATAGATAGGCTTATCACTTCCCTAGAGCTAGAGTTGTATCTTTAATGAGATGAGCTATTGTTCATGTGATGTGTTGTACATTCCAGACTTTGAAGTGTATTACTGATAAAATGATGTCCCATACCACCTCACATCCCTTGTGCATCATTACTAATAATTCCATTTCAAGGTTATCTAGAAAATATCTACCTGATATCCTTAAAGAAACTACCGTCTGTATTTCCTAACATTTTGTTCTTATCTTTATTTTCTTTTCGCTCTATGCCTTTCTTTATCTTGTCACCAGCCTCCACTTCTATTTAATGCTGAATGGCTCTATGTCTGTATATCCAATGCAGTGTTCTTCCTGAGTACCAGACTAAATTTCTAGTTCTCAACAGAGCCATTTAGATGTTATGAAAATTACTCAATCTTGACATGTCACAAACATTTTTATCTTAGTTAATAGCAGATTCCTAGTTCAAATGAATGGGAATTTACCATTAGATTCACCATAATCTAAAATGGTTAGGCTAGGATACAATACTATATACATAGTAGGAGCCTCATTTTGTAAGAAAAATAAACACACCTGGATGAAATACATAAAAAATTTCTGAGTAGTTATTTCCAAGTAGTGGCATGATCTCTAATTTAAACTTGAATGTTCCAACTTTCACTTTTCTTAAACAGAACTTAAGAGATTTTAAATACTTCTTACCTACAATGGAGAGAATGACAACAACAAAATCAAAAATATTCCAGCCTATGGTGAAATAATAATGGCGGAGGGATATGAGCTTCAGCACACATTCTCCAGTGAACAGCACAATGAACACCAGGTTGATGCGTGACAAAATGGTAGTCACATATTCACTCTGGTCATCTGTTTCTACCATCATCGTGACCATGTTGAGACAGATAAGAATCATGATGCTTATGTCAAAAACTTGTCTGGTTACAAAGTCAAAGACCATTCCTTGAAATTTGTTCTGTAGGGAAACAGAAATGCTTTCAGTAACAGAGGAGTTTTCCTGTACATATTAGCATCTGCATAAGGACTTTCTGCATTGATTAGCTTTCTAATATTATACATAGTAAGCACTCACCTGGAATTTTGTAAAAGATGGCTTACGCATTAATTTTTAAGATTTAGCTATCGAAATTTCTATTTACCAGTATGTATTCCACAGAATAATAATCCCTGTCAAAAGGGGATTTCTTTTTTTTTTTTTTCCAAAAGGGGATTTCTGACAAGAAACATTGCATGCTATACACTTCACTCAGAGGCACAAAATGCACATTAACATATTAAGATTATGAGAAGTGAAGAAACCTGCTTAATTTTGTTTTGCCAGAATATCCCATGATCAGTTGGACCATGTAGCCATTTCAAAACATAGTATCTATTAACGTTCCATTTGTCTTATTCTCAAAGGATTGCTAAAGGGAGCTTGGAATTTCAGGAACACATCTATAACATTATGCATTTAAAGCCTATGTATGTCAATATTGATGTTCTTTCACCAAACAGTCCTTGCTGCTTGACATAGAATGCTGAGCCTACACAGGAATAATCAGACCAGAATGGCATTCCTTATTCTTTGATGTCAAAAATTAATGTCTCTGTCAATGATCTGTGGCTCTGCTCCCCATTTCTGCCACTTTTGGTCCCTGGAGGCCATTGTCTGGCTCATTTTCCAAGGCCGTTCAGGAACTCTGAGGATATCTTCTATCTCACATTTTCCTACACATAGTTGACCCATTTCTACTTCCAGAGTTAAGGCTTACCAGAGAATAGTATGTATTTCTCATCATTTTCAAGAAGGGAACGTCAGCTAGCACAATATGAATGTTTACTAGTATTTTGTTCCCTAATGTACCCCAGGAATTATTTTAACTTCACAGATCATCATTACAAAAATCAGTACAGTGTGGGATAAGCCTTCTCCATTTCACAGTTGTCTGGATGATTCATCACGGAAACATGAGAATTGTTATTTATCATCATGAATTCTATTTAATGACCCTGACTTCTGAAGACATTAGTAACTTATAACTTTATAGCCATATATATGAACAGTAGATACTAGAATTCTTTTGTTCTCCACTCAGTTCCTCTAATGGAAAATAAAATGGAAGTAAGATGTTATTTCACTCAACACTTTGTCAGTTTGTTAATCCAGCAGAAAATTGCACGTATTTTAACCCCACCCAAGATTTACTCCTCTCTTTACCATTACTTGGCAACTACTCTTGAGTTCTATGATCAACTTTTTCTTGTGCATATCACCTACTTATGTGTCTTTGCCATTTAGTTTGGATTTTAGTTGTGTAATTAGAAATCCCCTGAAAATAGGGTGCATTTTCTGTTTCCTCTTCATCTTCTTTTTTTTGGTGGTCTCTTTTTAGAATTTTTTTTTACCATTACCATAAAAGGATGAATTAATGAAGCTCTAATTTTTGCTGCTGGAAATGTTAGCCACTATCTCTTCTGTGAGAAAGCCCATGCAATTTTTTGTTTTTGTTTATTTTTTCCCAATATAAGTGTTATTGTTTATTTGGTATTTCTTACTCCTGGTCGAGGTATAGGCTTTTGTGGCTTTTTCGATCCTAATTTTTTCATTGCATTGTAGTATTTCTTCTGTTCTTCTGTCATAAAGATGTCTTGACCTCCAAAGTAAAGAAAAGAAAAATAAAAACTGGTTAAAACTGTGTCCCTTTGCACATAATTTTTAAATGTTAAACTTAAAACAGGAAAGGGACAGTTAAAAAAGAAAATGGATAACATAATTATTCTTAGAATTTTAAATTTGAAAAATAAGAAGTGTATTTTTTAGGTAGTACAATATTATTTCTCTAATTATCCAAAATGGACTTTATTATTTTCATTATTATTTTATGGCAGAAAAAAACCCCAGAAACTGAGAGGCTAAGTATTTTACCCAACACCATATACTCAGTGAGTGGTAAAATTTGATTCACTGAGACTTGAAATACTCAGCTCCTAACGCTGTACATACTGCTTTTCAGAAGTTAAAGACAATGATTTTCTTATTCCAATGCAGCAATGCATTATAGTATGTATATTGCAAGATGGGTTAAAGTTACTCATAAAAAGCCACTTTCAGTCTGCCAAGAATTGGAACAAATGGATAGAAAGGAAATGTGCTAAGTTGGTAGAAGATTTGGGGATACACCAGAGATCATTAGTATGGCAAGGATATGATAGGCCAGGAGGTACAGAGGATCGCAACTCAGGCTAATAAGTGAAATAAAAGCCTGACATTGACCATAGAATATTAGTAACAATAAAAAGGGGTGGGGACAGCAATGTTCTGTAAGTATCTCATACAATGGAAGCACTCATAATAAGAAAATATACTGAATAAATAAGATGAAGGAATAGCAAGCAAAGGAAGAAATATCAATGGCAAAAAGCACTCAAAAACATGTTTAAACCGACTAGTAATAAAAGACATAAAAATTAAAATTAAAAACAATTTTCACTTATCAAATATGCAGTATTGAAAAACAGAATGTTTGATGCCAGTGAGCCAGCAGTGCCCTGGGCATGTCTGTGTGGATGTTATTATGAGTGTGATTATGAGCATGATCAGGCATATTATTGGGGGAAGCAAAATACTTTAGAAATTAGTCAAGAAAATAATACTCATTTTTTTTCTTTTGCACAAAGACTTTTGACAAGGCACTATTTAAATCATTAAGGATTAGAAACAACATCAATCATCAATTTGTTGGGACATGGTTAAGTAAATTATGATAATGTATATACAAAGACTTATGAGAATGGAAAAATACTTACATTAAGTCAAAAAGAGAATTTATAATTATATGCAACACCTTTTTTTTTTTTTTTTTTAAGTAGACTCCACACCCAGCATGAGCCCAACACCGAGCCCAATCCTGGGCTTGAACTCATGACCCTGAGATCAAGACCTGAGCTGATATTAAGAGTCAGAGGCCTAACCGACTGAGCCACTCAGGTGCCCCAAGAATTTATAATTGTAAATAAAATAATTTTGATACGAAGAACATATGTAGAAAAAGTATGAATAGAAAGGCATTAAATGTGAATAGTGATTACTCCCAAGTAATGATATTTCTTTACTTTTCATATTTCTTATATTGTGCATATATAATTAGGATGATAAAATGGGCTTTATAAATGATAATAATAAAATAAAGAGCTGTTCAATTCAACCTGGAACTAATAGTTTATAATTAAATAACAGGGAGAAGGAAGTGGAAATTATACAAGGAACTGATGAAGGAAAAGAAACACCAAGAGAAGTTTATGTCTTATGCTTAATTTATTGCAAACATTCTAAGGGTTTTCACCAGAAAGTATATTTTTAGGAGGGGAATCATAGGGATAAAACAAGTTGACCTTGGAAAAGGGGCATATGCTTGGGTTCTTTTCTAGTTTTTTTTTTCCTAGTTATTCTTTTCCAAAGGAATGGAAATGTGGCCCCTGGCTCTAAAATAAATTTATTTATTTAAATTTTGTATTTAAAATCAATCAATCAATTAATTATTAATTATGAATTAATTAAAATAATTAATATTTATAAATTAATAAATCAATAAAACTAACAAATTAATTAATTAAAATAAAAAAGAGGAGAGAGGTTTTGTGAAATTATGTACAGGAATACAGAACACCGTTGTTTTTGACTTTCTATACCCTGAAAGAGATGGGCAGTGGGTGGCAGAAGGGAAGGGCGCAAAATAGATTTTAACATATATGCCCACTAGGCTTCTGAATCAAAGTACTCATTTAGTGGAGAAAGCACTTCAAATAATTTTACTATCTTAGGGGGAGATAAAATACTAGAAATACTTATCTTCTTTTTTTGCTGGTTGAAATTATCTATGATGACACCAATAAACAGGTTCAAGGTGAAGAAGGACCCAAAGATGATGAAAATAACAAAGTAAAGATACATGTATAGACTTTCCTCATACTTAGGCTGGAGTTCCACCTACCAAAGGAGAAGAGTTTGTAAAATATCACAATATGTTTTGTTGCTGGAAGTCATTGGTGCTTTTTCATGAGAATAGAAAAGAAAATGCCTAGTAATACTTAGCAGTACTTTTTTTCCCCCTCTGAATCAGCTACCTCTAAAAAAAATCTCTGAAATTAGCCTTTAGAGATGTTTTCATGTAAGAAAATATAGTTATTATAACACATTAGAATCTATTTTTATAACTATAAATACAACTAGTATCTTGCTATTCGGATGGTAGAGTGCTAAATTTGGTAAAATTTTTTTAGTACTGAATTTCAATAATTTAAAAATTATTAATGAAAAATTTTATTCCAGATAATATGTATAGACTGTGTTTAGGACACAACCATTTGTGTGTATATGAATTTATTTGGCAAACAAGAATTGAGTTATTCATTTAGATGTTTAGCGTCATACCTTTAACATTACAATAGTCATTGAATTTTTTAGATTGAGTAAACATAACAAGACATCCATCTTATGAAACCTCAATTGATAATTTAGTCTTTGGATTGGACTTACAGTAAGTTATCAGTGAGCTACCATATATCCCATAATAAAGGGTAAATGAGTCATGATAGATAGTTTCCTAAAAATTCATGTCATTCTAAAGATAACAGAGTTAAAACCAACCAAACACACAAAACAAAACTGTAGTAACAAGTGAAATAACACAATTCTGGAGGATATCAGGAAGGTACTCAAATAAAATTAAAGCCCTTATGAGAAGTGTACATCAAAAAAGATAAGTGAGCTCTATCGGGTCAGTTTAAAGAGTACAGAGACAGAAGTTATTTTTCACGATAATAGACTAAAGAGATTGGATTTCGGAACAGAATGAGGAAGACAATAGAATATACTAAATTTTTACACAGTTTTGAAAAGCAGAGTTGGAATCGCATGGATTTCAGTTCTCTCCTTGAAGCCTAAAAGAGGCTATGATAGGAGAAACCAAATAAAGTAGGTCTTTCCTTTGGTGATACAAACTTAAAGGAAATGTGACCACTGAGGTGATAACATCATTGGTAAAGGCTCCAGTACATTTACGGATGCGAAAATCATGTAAAAGAATGAATCTGAAAGGGATTATTATAGAAATCTAAGGCTGCCTGGACAACATCCCTAACTTCACACTGTCTACTTGTGGAGAGTAACTATACATTTCAACTACTGATAGCAATCATGTATTTTTTCACATTTGTTCCTACACACCAAAATTATTGCCGATTATATAATTAGTAGAGAAGAAGAAAGCAAAATAGAAAAATATTCAACGGAAGGATATTCATCAGTTATTAAATATATGAATGTGTTACTTTAACTTTGGAAAGAATTTGTTTTGATTTATTTCAGTAAGATTTTTCTTTTAAACACTCTATACTTGAATATTAACTTGAGTCGTATTTTTTCCTTTTTTAAAATAGTCATCATAGAATCATCCCATTTGGCTGCTATCCTCTGTTGAATTAATTTTAGTACTTAACCAATATTACAAAAAGGCAGGATATAAAGAATACTTACATTTCTGGAATCAACCGCTGCATACATTATATCCATCCATCCCTTAAATGTGGCCTATTAAAAAGGACACGCATGCTTTACTTTGGAATAATTCAGACCTGAAGTTTAATAAATATTCTTACTTATCTATTTTTTTAAAAGGAACGTTTTTGAAAGAAAGACATTTCAAAACAAATTTTACATGGATTTTGGACCAATACCATATCTTAGTAAGACTTCATTTCTAAAACACATAATAAGCAAAATGGTTATTTGATATATCCTCTTGTTTGACAACCAACCCACAAATATTTCTCAATTCTTAAGAGTTCATGGAATAATGCAAATTTGAAATGCTATCAAAATTTGGTAGAATACTTTTAGAAAGCTTCACAAATGCCAACACACTTGACAATATGTGTAACCGCAAAACAATTACAATTTAGATCTCCAGTCATCCACTGAAATCTATCGGCTAGGTGATGATAGTGACTGAGAGTTTAACATTTCTCTTGACCTTAACACTCTGAGGATCATCTGAAAGTGAGTTCATATGGGCAAAAATAATACAGTAGACACTTGGTGTTCCAGATTCAAGACAGATCCCAAGTCTAATAACTTACAGTAATTTGTTATTTGTCATAGGACATACATTTTAAACCCTGGAAGTCTGAGAGGATTGTTCTTAGCTAGTGAGCAAGTCTAGCAAAGCTTTCGGCAACTGTATTCCAACACATCTTTGTTTTCATAACACTAACACTTGTGAAGTGGTGGATGTCATGGGAAGAAAACCAAGGAAGGGTGCGTGTGATGGCAGTGAAGAGAAACTAATGATTCTTAGCTAGAAAATAGAAGCTGTTTGTATGTCAGAGAGGGAAATGTGGAATGTCAATGGCTGAGGTCAACGATAGAACAAGTCCATTACACACTAGGTATAGGAACAGGAAAAACATGATTCGAGGAACCATTTCAATGAGTTACTCATCAACAGAGGTGATTCTGTATAAAGCCAACTACAAAATAGTACTTTAGAGTTTCTTCAGTGGTGGAATTTATTTAATGGCTTCACGCAAGACCTTTACTCGACATTTTTAGAATTACTCAGCATTTTAAGGAATTGCTTGAATTTTTTTTTCTTTTCTCAATTTTACGGAGGAAGTGGTATACTTCAGTGATATTTACAAGTGTGGTTATTAATTAAGGGTTAGGATAAACTCTCAAGAAACTGTCATCGTGTGTCCACTATAAGATTTAAAGAATTCATACTTGCCAGGTTTTTTAAATCCCTATTTTAATCGCATAAACATTCAGAGTAAGTCAGAAACATCCAGAAGAGAAATAGGAACTTCCAACAAGAAGGTGGGAAGAACTTGTAAAAGAATCATAGTTCAGACACCTCTGAAAGAGATGCAAGAGGGTTTTGACCAATACAGGTTTGTTTGCTTGGTTAGTCTCCTGGTTGAGCAACTGAAAACATAATCCTGGTGAGTAGAAATGGATTTCTGCCCTAAAGCCTCTGTAGAAACACAAGGAAAGAACTTTTATAGCCTTTTTTTTTTTAAGCTGAGTTTTTAGTGGCCAAAATAGAGCAGGATCTTTCTGTGTTTTTCAAACAATCGGGATTCTGTTTTTAGCCACTACTTTGTTGTGATGCAGCTCCTGCCAAAAGCAGCATCAAATGCAAATCCTTAAAGGGCCACCACCTCTTGCGTTTTTATAAACTGTGAACTATTTTTCTATTGTGTAAATCAGGCTTAGGAACCCAGCAGTAAAAAGCCCGAATATTTAGATAAAATAGACTTCAGTAATTGCACTGAAAGGTCATTTGAAGTGAGACCACAGCTGCTTGTATTTCATTTCTGTGTTCAGGCTCTACCCTGTGCTATTTCCATTTCATTACGAGGGTCTCACCCTAAAAGCTAAGTGTCATTCCTTCCCCGATCTTCAGTCCAAATCATACAACTCAGTAGCAGTTAATTGCCACCAATTAGTTACAACCCAATCAGGTGTGTTAAGTGTGTATGTTTGGAGAGGGTGATCCATCAGCGAAAAAAGCTTTCCAGTTGCAGTAGGAAAAATAATAGCAAACTTAATGATTAATCAACTTGTTCATATGGGAAGAGAGAGCAATATAGGCAGGAAGAGAATAAAACCTTTGGTAGGAACTGAAATAGCTGGTCACTATCAACTATGTCTGCACTGCGTTTACATGGACCCAAGCTGCCACCCATCTGGGCTCATACGCTTGTACTCATAAATCAAAATTAGAAATAAAGTATATTATAAACTTTCTTCATAATAACTAATCTCTCTTCTTAGTAACATAGATGTATGTCATTACTTTGTTATTATTCCAAACAATAAACAAATTTCAGAGAAAAGAGTGTTCACTTACAACTTGAAGCAAAGAGAGATACCCAAATCCTACATTATCAAAGTTTACTTTCACATTTTTCCATCGGGCAGTCTCATTTCTTTCTATGAGTTTTAGGCAATCAGAATGATTATTCACTTCGCTGATGTCAAACATGTCACCAGTTGTGGTGTTAATACAGTGGTAGAATTTGCCAGCAAACAAATTTACGCCCATGATGCTGAAAATTAGCCAGAATATAAGACAAACCAGAAGCACATTCATGATGGATGGAATTGCTCCTAAAAGGGCATTCACAACCACCTAATACACAAATGGAAAAAAAGAAAAGTCAGAATTCTTACTTATTAAAAAGGAAAAGACATTTCCCTAGTAATCTTTAGTATTTCTTTTTCATTTTTTTCTTTCTCTCTTTTTTTTCCTTTTCTTTCTTTTTTTTTTTAGTATCGAGACTATTCTAGGACACATAAAAGCAAAGTAAAAAAAATCTTAAAATGAAATCCATTCATTCTTAAGCAATACATTTAGGGAAACAAATATAGACAATATAACAAAGAAACAAGAAAAAAAAGTTTAAAAAATAGAGAGGGGGAAGTTCCAAAAGGTTAAAGGAAAGGCAAAATCAGAGGAATTTGCTGCCAGATGAAATTAGAATATTTGTTGTTTATTAGAAAAAAGAGAAGTAGGAAATCCTAATACAGAAGATTAAGAAGATTAAGTTTTTAAAAAAGGCAACATATTAAATAATGAAACTAAAATATTTGGACATAAGTTGGTTTGACCAATATACTTTAATAAATTTAAAATTCAGATGTATAAATATAAAAATCTTATTAAATGCCTACTATAGTTTTGTCCTTAATTATTCATGCATTGCTAAGACTAATAATAATTTTTGCATAAGAAGCAAGACAGTTTAGCATTATGTATTTCATTAGATCATCACATCGTTTATTTCAAGCTCCAGTCATATCAGTTGTTTCATTTACTGAGTTTAATTCAATAAACTTATTTTAAATGAAACATAATAGAAATTGGTTTCTTAGGAAAATAAGAAAAGGGGGGATGCCACACATAGGTCCCAAATCTGATGTGATTAACATCAAATTCTGTGCTAAATAATTATCTATTCTTATTCTATGGGAGCATGTTTTTTTTTTCACCCTTTTATCTTAATTTTTGGATCCCAGATGAAAAGATCTGAGTTTTCATATTTGGCAACACTGGAAGGATGGTTTTCCTTGCCCCCTTCTCGACAGCGCCCATTGGAGCTGCATAGGAGTAGCTAGGAGGGAAGATAAAGACGGGCCCTAAGACGCTCGTGAGTGACAGAGGATGCCTCAGACTTGCACATTGTTGGCTAAGTTACTCCTACCTGTGTACTTCTATTACTCCTGTCAATCTGATCCAATGTAAACAATAAGCATCAAAATATCTTCTATCGGCCATTTAATGCCAGTGTATTTTTAGAGCAAAATCTTTTGATTGCCTGTCTGAAAAATTAAATACATGAGCCAATTCCTTACGCTTCTGAGCTGTGTTTAAAGTTTTCAAAGAACTCTAGGCCTTCTGGGGTTCTAAAACAGTGTGCTAAGTGGGTCCAAGGAAACAGTAAAACCACTGTGGGCAAAGGTAAGGAACTAAGCACAAACATTTATGTTGGTGGAGTCATCTGGGCAGACCCACGTGACACAGCCTATGCGGCCTACCAAACGGAACAGGCACCTTACCTTATCTCATTTCCTGTCTGCAGTAATATAGTTGATCAAATACATCCTTATTTTATACTTCATTTTAAATGTGTGTACATACTTAGATTTCTCCTGGATTCAAAATTTGATAGCTGGAATCAAGTTAGTTATTTCCCTCCTTTTCTGAATATTTTGCCTACCATCCAGATTAAAAAAAAAAACAACCTTATTTTTAATGTGTATACAGAGTACACATTGGAATGCACATTTTTACCTACAACAGCCAGTGTAGAGCATGGGCAGAAAACGGGTGACCTATACCTATTTCCTGAAGTTCTTTTCATGTCAATCTCTAGCTCCCATACTTGTTTCTTCAAGCCCTTTCTCACCTCTGTCACTTCTTTCCCATCTTCACCGTTCCTCCTAGCTCTGGCCTCTAATAATTCATACTGGCACTACTGTCAGAGTCCTCTTTCTCCTTCCTTTCATCTATGTGATATGAATTCATCATCCCTAAGTCTCGCTTTAAAATTATTTAATTGACCATCAAATATTTTCCTTATGTTGGTATTCAAATCACCCCACAATCTATATTTCTAGTTTAAACTTCCCTAGCCACCTACCCTTATGCCAACCCAATTGATACAATTACCAGACAACTGAGATGCCTTTGAAATCCTTTGCCCAGTATCCCCCTTTCTGGAACATTCTTTCTTCTACAAGATCTAGTTCACGTAGCACTTCTTTCATGGAGCCTCACTTCACCCTCCATGTTAGCCTCCAAAATAAAGATGAGCGTTTTCTCTTTTGAATTTAAGAATCAGAATTCCAGTGTTGGCCAGGACCATAGAGACAATTAAGTATGGTGTTCTCTGTTGGCAATGAGAAAAATGAGGCTAAGATGGATTAAGCTCAGAAAGTAGACTAGAAGTAGCATCTAGTTCTTGCTCTTTCCACTCTACCTCACTCGTTCTCCTTAGAGTTGCTCCCACTTATCTGGTTCCCACATTGCCTGTATTAGAGTTAATTGTGTTCCTGTAATCTTGACAGACAAGAGGCTTTTTCTTTTTTTAACCCAACATGCAAAAATATATTTGTGAATTCTCCAAGGTCTTGAATGTTTCGAATATGGGAATATAACAGAGTACTTTGAATAAGGGAAAAAAATGATTGAATGAATGAGTGAAGTAAAGATTAGCTTAGCATTTATTGATGAAAACATAATTTTTAATGTTACATTGGATACGAGATGAGAATAAAGAGCCGGGCACAACAAAAAAATTGGGGGTTAGCCAGTAAGTCTGAGAGGTTTACTTTGAAACTGGGGATTAGTTTTGTGTTAACATGAACTCTATGTAATTCATGAGGCAAGCAAGTGCTCTGAAGCAGTCTTTCAGGAAATAATTTGCAACGTTGGCATACATTTGGTCCAAAGAAAAGGTTTATTTTTATGAAGATAAAAGAACTAAATACTGGAAAACTTTTGGCATAGTATTGGGAAATTTACTATACAAAGGTCCGTCATATTTAAAATTTCATTAAATTAAGCAGTAAAGTTCAGAGAAAGGACTGTCTTTTCCCAAGAGCCCCAGCCATTCCTTGGCTCAGCACAGACGGAGGTGTATGAACTCTTTTCAGGCTCTAGGGAACTGCGGTAATTAGTTCCCGTGAGGTGAAGGCACTGGGCAGAAATGGCCTGAATAAATTGGAAAGAACAGATTGAGGTTTCAGGATGCATAAAAGAAGATGTCTAAGGATGGAACCATCTTAATAAATTAATACTAGAGATTGCTTCTTCTCACAAAGGTTTTGCAAAACGTCATCAATAGAATTTCTCTATTCGAGCACAATCCATTCTTATAAAAACTCTTTCCGTATCTGGTTCATTATCTGCATTTTTACTAAATCTATACAAAATGAAGGATTGACAATTAAGTGTGCAAATTAATGTGAAGAATTTTGATACACGTAGAAATGTCTTGTCAGAGCAAATTATCTCTGAACTTCAAATGATACTACTCATGGATTCTAATGCTTCTTTAATCTAAATACAAAACTATATGAATAAAAATCAAAAGCAGGCGAACTAAAATCACACATTTTTAAGTATGAAGAAGAACAATGGAATCTTTTTTTAAATCTAATGACTACATTTGTGTTATGGGGTTTAATTAAGAAAATTATCTTAGAAAGATATGATACAATTCCCCAACAAAATCTCCAACTTTATCTCTCTCAAAAATAAAAACTCTCCTTGTACATTTTTTTTAAACTTCAAGAATAAACAAAATATAGATTCATTTTTACTTATGTTTTCATTGTGATATATTCTAAGATCCTAAAAAGTTATTTGGGAGTGACTTACTCTAAGAAGTAAGTTTATGCATTAAATTCTATTTCATACATATGGTAAGACATTTCTGTTTTATTTCTAGGTAGCTATTCTAGTCTGTATAATTCAAATATGTGGATCTCTTTATATTAACTTTTCCTCATTTAAAACACAAATCACATGTGCTGACTCAACTCTTAATATATTTTTGCCTCATTACATTTTGAAAATAACCCTCGTAAGTTTTCACTTAACAAAAATGAATACGGTCATGCAATCAATACCAGTCTTACAAAAGTTGGAATACTGAACCTAGCATCTGCTCACACATATAAAACAAGGCAGGGAATTGATTGCTGGTATCTGGATGGCCATTTTCAGGATCCAGACCAGTGTAAAAAATGCCAAGAGTTTTATGCCTCAAACAGCATCATGGATCAACAAGTTAAAGTTTTCACGCATTCACTCCTAACCCCCCCCTCACCGATCAGATAATCTCCCCATAAATGGATAAATTCCATATATACATAACTAAATCATATTCAGTGAAACTTAGTAAAGAAATCAACAGTTGGTGTTCAAATCCACAGAGGGTAAATTCACAAAGGTATTTTTCTCAAAAGAAAATTTAAGACAATTGAAAATAGGGGATTAGAATATAGTGTATTTTCCCTACTGCGGTGCGATAGTACCCTTCCCAATCCCTCCCTCATCCCACTACACAAAGTCACAGTGAAAGGATGAAAGGTAGCAAAAGGGGTAATACAGTACCCATAATAAAGGGCTGAGGGGAGGAACCAGCGCTCCACCCCATCCAAGTTGGAGCAAGATTATCCTATATAAAATAGAAATATATAGTTTGTTATTAGTTAAAAATCTAATATGACAGAACATTTGGTGTTACTTTATGTATATGATTGGTCTCTGCTTTCCTATCAATCAAGACTTGAGTTCTTTTGAAAAAGAAGGTATCTAAGATTTCTTAGATTAGGAAAATTAAAATACTAATTTAAGTACAAATTTTATTTTACCCTAGATATTCATGACATCAATTCACTCAGTTCAATTTTACAAGTTGAAAAATTTGGACTGGAAATTTGAAATACAATAAATGTTTAAAAGCTGTCAGCCAGAAATGTGCATAAAACATGCAAAACATAAAGTGCAACGTGATGATAATTGATCACTTTCTAACTTCTTATCAAGCGCTGTACAACATGCTTTATTTGGTAATGTTGCATAAAAGCACATGCTTAAAAAAGTGACAAATCAACAAAAATAAAATGAGTGCTTGATTTACACTCTGACACAGCTACTGTGATTTTATGCTGCTAGGGAAAAGAATAAAATGAGAGTTTCTGAATATATTCAAATATCACTTCCCAATTATAGTCATCATTATTATCTCCATCCTCACCATCATCCATGTTTACATTTTTTAGAAAGTAAAAAAATAATAATAATAATAAAAAAATCCAAACACTAGAAACACAAAGATAGAATCAATAATCAGGTTATTTTGTCTCTACAATGCCAAACATGTATTGAAATGATCAGCCATTTTAGGGTTGTGTATAAGCTGTCACAAGAGGCAAGTAACCATATTCATAAATCCTATAATTTAAAGATGAGTTCATCTCCTATCAGCATCAATAAGAAGTTTATGTTTTTAAAATTCTCAGTTGCAAAAGTTAACCTCTCCTTATAATATAAAAAGCATTACTGATCAATAATTACAGATAAGGTTATTTCTGTAAAAATCAAAGGTAGACACGCAAGACCAATGTTGTTACGGAAATAAAGTGTTAAACATGGGAATCTCTGGCCATTTGAATCACGTATTTAGTACATTTTGAAAAGGTTAAATTCAAAATGTTTATAACAGCTTCATATAGCATTGTTCAGATTTCAGAAGACGTTTAAAAGGTATTACTTTGATTCAGGCAATATGTTTTCAAGTAGAATGTATACAAATATTTTTCTCAAGAAACGGCCAGTCTGAAACAAAAGAAAGTGACATTTTCATTGGAAAATAAACTTAATTTTTACATACCCTGGAGAGAATTTCCTTTAACATTTTAGTAAAAATGTGAAGATCTCTGTGAGAAATAAAATAAGACTGCATTATATTGTGTTAAATTGTTTCTAATGAGGAAAAAACTTTCTATATATGTTAGGGAAACTAAAGACAAGTCTCATGTGACATTTACAATAAATCTTATTTTAAAAAAACACGTAAGGCTATCAACAACCTAGAAGACGTAATTGGAAGTCTTCAATACAGTTCAATTTCCATAAACAACTAAACCTTAAGCAGAAGAAAAAGCAATGTTTTTCTATTGGAATCACACTTATTAAGCAGCTTTGTTTTGGTAAAAGAAAATTTGACTTTTTTAAAAAAAAGGAACTACTTTTTTAATGTTCTACGTCTTATATATCAATGCTTCATGAATTTTAACAAGGCGTGGAAAATACTAGATCAATAATGGCAACATTTCTAGTCCATAATGAATCATAGGGAATGACAGAATATTTCCTTGAAAGGAATAGTATAACATTTTCTGTAACTCAAGTGAAATTTCAGTTATGCTTAATTTATGAATCATCTGTGGTAATGAGTCAAAATTATATTTTCTCTTCATTATATTATAAATGCTTTATTTATTGTCATGAAAAATTGTGTGGATTTACATATACTCTTTAAGTTAGTATTTCTACTTATATACATTAAAAAGATTAAGGCAGTTATAAATTGAGGCTATATTAAACATAACTTTTAAAAAAAGTTTAAATTTCAGTCAATATTTAATAGCTACCCTTGAATATATTCAAATAATGCAAACTTTGGCATTATACAGACAAAATTTTGACATTTAAAAATTGTTTTCCTTTACTTTTATACTTAGACACGTGTGTGATTCACATTATTTTCGATAAAACTCATTAAATACAATTTAGGTCATCACAAATGAGAAGCATATAACGTAGACTTCACTTCAGTGGATTATTATCATATCATTACACATAGTACTTTAATAGTGCATCTGCTTTTTTTTTTTTTTTTTTTTGTATACAGGTTTGTAAGGAAACTCCCAAGATGGATTAGGAAATAAAGTCATTTAAATGAGCACAGCAGATAAATGATATTACATCATTTCAAGGGAGGCCTAAGTTCTCTTGCATATCACCCAGAAGTCAATATGCAACAGATAAAATGATAGAGTAGCAATTTTGCAAGGATTTGCCATTCCTTTTGCATGCATGGGTTTTCCTTTTATAGAATTTAATGTAATTAATTTAATTTTTACTATACGTAATACTTCAGGTTCTTTCATTTTCCTTACCCTCATCCCTTCAAATCGTGATAAGGCTCTTAGAGGCCTCAGAGCTCTTAGTGTCCTGAGAGATTTGATGGCACCAAGTTCTGAGTAACCCAAGGCATTTGCTGTTAAACTGACCAGTGAAACCTGCACCAACAAATAAGTAAGGAAGGAAATAAATAAAATCATCTCTCATTTTACTATATAATAAATACAATTTTTTGCTTAAAATTTTAAGAAAGTGTTTTCAGCTTGATGCAAAAAAAGTAGCTTTCAGGATGTGAATTAAAGCTAGCTGAATAAAAAAACCTTAAATGTCATGTAAAATATTAATTGTTAAACTAATTTATTAGTAGAGCAATTAGTTAGAAAAACTAGATTAAAATTAATTTAAAAAAAGGAAGAAATTCAGGAGTAAGAAAAGGTCATTGGCTATCTTCCTTTTATTTTATTAAGTTGTGGTGAATTTAGGGCTTTGTATGGCTAGTGATAAAATACAAAAACTGCTAGTCCATCAGAAAAGGCAAGACATCTCAATCCTGCATTGTATGTTCAACTAATTATAACTGATACTCTCAAAAATTAGTAACTTGGCACATTGATTTCGCAGTTGATTTCTGAAGGTGAGTTTGTTTGTCTTGCTAACATCTGTGTTTTCTCCGATATTTATCGTTATGTAAACAGCGTAACTTAATAAATAAATCCATCATGAAACTTCCTCAAATTTTTCTATACTAACTTACAGCTTCTGCCACAGTTACCTGGCTGAAAAGGGATAATCAACAAATATTTGCCAAGTAAATAAATCAATGAATTTATTTAATTTGTATGAAATATGAGAGTACTAAGAAAGAAAAATGTTAGGTGGTCTAATTCTCTAAATAAAGAGTGTACCAAAACTCCATATCCAGAGTTACAATTTCTTTGGTTTGAAAGGGGCTAGTATTGGACAGTTTCACATACATTGGACACTATTTTTGCAAAATTTTCTATTTTTAAGTGTATTAAGTTGCCTTATATTTAAATATACTTTTTATATTACTTGCAATGTGCTATAACTTTTTTGCATTTTTTAGAGAGATACACTGATCCTTATGAAATAATTAAAATAGAACATTGAAAAATAAAATATTATTATTGCAAAATGACAAAATCTCTACAGAATTATTTTCTTGATATATTTCAGGCTATTAAATTTACTATTTTGTATACCTGAAACTTATGTAACATTGCATGTCAACTATACTTCAATAAAAAATAAGTAACAAGTAAGTGCTTATAATCTAGTAATTAAAAAACCCAACTTATAATAATAAAATTATCATTCTTTCACTAAAATTTCAGACATGTAATAAGTATAATAGAGAAAAGCAAAGCTCACAGAGTTTCAAAAGAGTTAAATAATATTTAGATTTAAAATGTAGTGTGAAAAATTATGAGTTGAAATATATAATTTCTAATGAAACCTCGATGTTAGAAATTTTTTTCTTTTATAATGATGAAGCAATTATTCTTTTGAGGTTTTTCTCAGTTTACTCATTTCATAGTAACATTGGTAAGCTTTTCAAATAGCTCTGGTTTTGCTTTTGTTCAGAATTCAGGAGATACATGCATGACTTAGCTCTAGAAATACTTTCCACGGTAAAACTGTGTAGTCCTGCTGGATTTTACTTATTATCTTTTGGGGATAAAACTGTTGCCTATGAAATCTGCAATATTTTGGACACACTTTTCTGAAGCTGAAATTATGCCAAATTGATAGCATGAACCATTTTGTTTAATAAATCTCAGAGGCAGCCACCTGTTTTAGGGGAGATGAAGTATTATTAGTCATTGGGCATGTAAGTTCTGTGAAGGGCTGTTTGGCGTATTACAGGCTTGCCACAAATTGAGTCTACATCCTAGGGAAACTCCTGCCGCTGCATGAAGCAGAATTTTCCCTACACTTTGTACGCTTTACTGCCTCTAATGGAGTGTAATCTATATAATCTACTCTTTAAATCTACGTTTTAAAAACTTTGGGTAAATCAAAGAGAATTTTAAAAAATTGACGGTAGCTCCCACCACCATCACTGTTTACGAGAGCCTTTAATACTGTACCTACTAATATCAGTTTCACAGAGTTAAGAGACAAGTAATTTACCCACTGGCACACAGCCGATCGGCAATGGGACTGGGATTCAAACGCAAGTCTGCCTGACACAACATAAGGAGTTTAAGCAACATACCCTATTTCACCACTTTCCCAACAAACTGCTGTGTTATTTTCTGCTTCTTATCCTAGACAACCACCACAGATCCCATCCCCCCATTTCTAAACCAGTACTAAGTCTATTTCGTACTACAACACTATCATTCAGTGAATTAGGTTAATGTCTATTAAGTAGCATAGCCTGTCAACATAGCATCCTGGTCAGATTCGCCATTCTAGAATTAGAACACGGGTCAGACAAACTACTGCTTGAATGTAAAGACAAAGATACAAAGGATACCTACATCCACAATTAAGAAGTCCAGCCAACACCAGGCATTGGTGAAATATGTTTGATAGCCATATGCCACCCATTTCAGAAGCATTTCCAGAATGAAAATGTAAGTGAAAACCTTGTCAGCATATTCCAACATTGTCTTAATTGTCTTTCGCTGATCAATATATATGTCTTCAAATGCCTATAAAGAAAAGTTATATATTTTAGCTTTCTAAAACTATTATACCTTCTAAGCTATTTTTCTGATTATATATATATATATATATATATATATATATATATATATATTCCCTGATTTTACTTTTTTAAATTTTTTCTCTGATTCTATATATATACATATGACATTCCATTGGACTAGGAGGGCAGAGGAGTAGTAGCTATGGCTATTTTTAAAAAAAATTTTTTTCCTCTCAAAGATCTTTTAATGAATCAGGGGAAAGTTATATTCTCCATTGATCTTAGAGCCAGAAGAAAGAGGTAAAAGCATAATTTTCATGAATTAATTTGACTGATTTAGGAAACATTTCTTGATATCATATCCTGATGGTGCTGCCCCAACTTGAAGTTATTTATTCCTTTTGTTTCATTTCTTTTGCTTTCTGCTGTTGATTTTTTTGCCATAAAAAGGAGGTTGAAGAAATAAAAAGTGGAGGTTTATATTTTTCATAAAGTAGAAGTTGTAATCGAACATGACATTGCCCAATTTTACTACATAGTTGGGCTTATTTGTCCCCCTCTCTTCCCTTCACTTTAATATTTTATATTTCTCAGCAGAGATATGGTATGACAATGATGATAAGATGAAAATATATTTCATTGAGATTGTGATATGTGTTCTTCTAATATGAACCTCTCTTTATACCTTTCATCTAACTCTCACATTTGTTTCAGGGGCAAAAGACTATTTCTTGTATAAAGTGGCATGCAGAGAAAGTTTATGTCATCAGAGATATGCAGGAAAATATAGGCATATGTTCCAATTATAAATGTAAGTTAAAGAAACTTTGATTGTATTTCAATCAGACAAGTTCATTCTATCTGTCATCTAACTATCTATCTTATGGCTTAAGTATTCTATTTGTGTCAGTGTTCCTCTAAAATGTTATCTATATGTTATGCTTTATATTTTTGTAAGTGATTTTCATACAAATATAAATTAATTCAATGCAAAAACCATCTTTGTATAAAGAGAAAGCAATCTTTAAATGAATCGCTTAGGCATGCTGCCCAATATTTTTTGTTACCAATATTCATTGTTTCCTGAGTAGCATAAGAATAGTGGACACAATTTAAAAGGGACAGAGAAGTGGTCCCTAAGGACTTATTGACTGTCCATAAGGAGATAATACCATTTAGAAACAATATTCATCAGAACTCAGAAGTTATATATTCTCTATCACAGGACTTCCAATAGCTACACTAAGTTGCCATGCTTACCTTCTTATTAAAATATGGGCTATTGGATATTTGTATTCTTTGGTTATAATGGATAAGCTGGAGGGACAAATTTTCTAGGTTACTTTATAGTAAGCAAAACTTAATAAATAGTTAATTAGAAATCGTATGTATACATAGTAGAAATAAATCCAGAAATGCATAGTTAAAACATTAAGTCTATGATCTGGAAGATAGGATGTGGGGTAATGAAAAATGTGTTGGAGACAGGTAGAAGAGTGGGTGGGTGGATGGATGGGTGGTAAGTGAATGGGTGGATGGATGGATGGATGGATATAGAAATGTGTATTTATTTAAGGAAGAAGTCCTAAGTAGAGATAACAGTTTGAGATTTATCAAACAGAGGTAATGGCTGAAAACTTGAAAATGAAAATGAATGTCGGATGAGGGTTTGGGGAAAAAATGCATTGGATACTAAAACAGTGCAATAGAAAGGATTAATAAGTCATCAGTATTAGATTATCTTAAACTTTATATTGTACCACTTTTGCTTAATATTCACTTACCAGTGCACCACTACTAAGGAGAATCATGAAGACAATGAAGGTCTCAAACCAGTTATGTTCAACTATTCGGAAACACGTTCTTCTCAGATTCCACCATTGTTTTCCCCTCCCTTCCTCCACACTGATTTGACAACATTTGAATCTTTGTACACAGCCTGCAAGTATAATGTTCAAACAGGAGTAGATGAAGTAACTTCTGCTGCTTCAGTAGTATTCTTTAGCGTGTCCCTGATTCATCTTCTCACTACAATTACCATCTCCATCTTCCTAGGGTAACTCACTAAGCCTGGAGTAGTAAGAGCACGTTCATTAGCTGTGTGAAGCTGTGAAAATTATTCCACCTCTTTAAACAGTTCCCTGGCTAATACTACCTGCTTTTTCGGCCTCAACTCTTATTGTCCAAGAAAGAACTTGGTAAAGTACAAACAAATGTAAAGTATCTTTGCCTTGCACTATGCCATCCTATTGCACTCTGTTGGAGTCGCTCTAGCAGCGGAGTTCAAAATGAAGATTAGTGATAAACAGAAAACTTCCCTTAAAGAGGTTACGGAATAATAGTGTAGATCTCCCCAAACAATGCTGGGTTTGTTATTGCTATGCTTTCTTGTGGTGTTTCTAGAAGAGCTCATATAATTTTCAAAATTGATTTAGTCCATTAAAGTGTGATTTCTTGGTCCTGCTTTGATTTGTCCTTGCCTTCCTTATACTGCTTTTACTCACTCAGACTACCTGTGATTACCTTTGTAAGCTCCATCGAGGATACAAATAATATTTTTTAAAAGGCAAAAAGAAAAAAAGTATAGCACATGGGCCTTGCCACCAAGAATCTTACATTCTTGTTTTCAAGAAAAGATATAAGCTCAGGAACCCCACCTCAAGGCAAAACAAAACAAAACAACCCACCCCAGAAAGACCCCCAAAAACAAAAACAAAAGAGAAAAAAGAAAAAGTCAATTATGCTGGAAGAAAAGGAAGGAAGGGAATGAAGGAAAGGAGGGAAGAAAAAAGACAGTAAAGATACAACAGTTCAAAACAGAAAGAGAAGAGCTCTCATAAGATAATATACAAAAAGTTATCAGGTGAATTAAATGGGTATATTTATGAATAGCTGTTGAGAGGAATAATAAGGAATAATAAGCTCTTTTCCACAATGGTCAGGTGAAAGTAGTTTTGAGTGATGTGTGGAATTTATATTAGGAAGTACAGGGAGACAATATATATTAGGCCTGTGAAGAAAAGATCACTAAATAGAAACCATGCAAATATATTCATATCTTCAAAACTCAAATTCCCAAGAAAATCAGACCATGGGAAATGCAAGTCATGGGGAAAACAAAGGTCTTAAAACTGTTGTTCATATTGTACCAGGCTCAGCTAGGCTCAACGAGGTACTGTTCAGGTATCAGAAAAGGGGCTGTGCTTATTTCCTGCTTCGTCCAATAAGCTTTGGAAAATGATGATTTTGTTAAAAAATACAGTTCAGCATTTGCAAGTCATTTAACTTTAATAGTCAGAAAGTTATTTTTAAGGTAAATTCTGTGTATGAGAATTGTGATTAGTGTTTCAGATGCCACTCCTTGTGAAATCACCATTTTATTTAAAAATATAAATTACTAGTTTTGATTACATTAAAAATAGTTTTCTCCATGTTATGATCTTTACACATAATGGGCAGAGTTAACCAAAATAACAATAGATTTAAAAACTGTTAGCATTTTGGAGGTAATTGAAATAGATCTACTAAAGGTTCTATTCTATTATGAATGGTCCATCTTGGGTGATCAACAGCTAAAAACAACTGCACTCTATAAAAGGAAGATTAACATGAGGGTCATTTTCTTTACCTTCAGTGAAACAGGCTTCGGGTTCAAGGGTTTCCTCAGGTTCCACTACAGGCTGTTCTTCTGCAGGTGCACCAATGTCCACAGTGCTGCCTTCAGAGGAGCTACTGCTTTCATTAAGTTTCTGTGCGTGAGATGGACATAAAAAGTAAATCACTTTAATTTCCATAACTAATAGTCTAGAAAGAAAGAACTGGAGCTCTGAACTGATTTTGGATTCTCCTTGAAGTGAAGAGATTTTAAGTTTGAGCAAAAGACAGATTGAATAAGAAAAGGAAATAAGGAAATTGTCTGTGTTACCTCCTTTTCTATTATTCACAATGTTAGTATGAAATCGAATTGTTATGTTATGAAGTTACAAATGGCCATCAGGAACATGTACTAAGGAAACCACTGAATTAGAGAAGCCCCAGAGGGAGGGTGAGGGGGAAGGAAAATTAGTATAATTGTTCTCTTTTTACAGATAGGGGAACAAAAGCTCAGACAGGTTAAGTAATTTGTCTAACTCATATAACCAGTAAATGAGAAAGCCAATACTTGAGAGAATTAGTCCTGAGCCCAAAGTCCATGCTCTGTCTTCTGTGCAATCACACTGTTTCTGAAACAGTGTATTGACACACATAATTTTTCCATCAATTTAAAACTGAAAACAATCTATTGAAAAAATAGCAAGATTAGTCCAAGAGGTGAAGAGAATCTATAATTCGATCTTGAAGTGAAAAACAAAAAACAAAGACACCTGTTCACATCACAAACTAATTATGGAATTTTATATAATACAAATATTCAGTATCTTCATGGAAATTATTTCATCAGCTGCAACAAGCTAGCTTTTTGGTAGCTGTAGACATGAGTTCTATTTAATTTTTGTTTACAGTAATTCTGCCAAACTAATTATATACTTGTTATAAAGCAAATGTCACAATAGTAACTTATGTGCAAGCGATAATAAAACCCTTTGTTATATAGTATTACTTCAACTCACAGGGAAATTTGGGTTGTTTTTGTTTGTTTCAAGTTTTTATTTAAATTTTGTTCGTTAACATCTAGTGTAATATTGGTTTCAGGAGTAGAATTCAGTGAGTCACTAACATATAGCACCCAGTTCACAGGGAAATTTTTTAAAGTAATACTTGAAAAGTCTTTAAAAATTTTGGACAAATCCACCTTTCGCTTATCACAGTTCCTCACATATGGTGCCAAATATCAGCCTCCATATCAAACTTCAGATCCATTACTAAATACCATTATTAGTCATCTGGATTTCAGATTTCCAATCAGCAACTGAGTGTATTAAGGTAAAAAGATGTGAACCTAAAATAATATGAAATTAATTTTATCAAATGCCTCCTGATTGCCTCCACAAATAGCCTCCTCTGACGTGTCTTGCCTGGATGAGGATAAAATAAATTGTCACCTTTTATTTATGCCTAGAGTTACTCCAGGTCTAACTAGCTCAGATTTTCTACAGATGAGTGTGCTATTGCCAATATATCAAACTTTAGTCTTAAGAATATTCTTTAAAATTAGCTATTTTTCTTGTACAACCCCAACTTTGTAATATGTTACCAGTTACTAGCTATAGACAAGTGATCCTATATATGCTTACGTATTAATTTCCAAACAGTTCTCAAGCAACGGAAGTATATTCTACAGTCTGCCTGAACTAGTGTAAGAAAGTAGAAGTGCGCCTCATGTCACCCAGACTCCACATGCTCTCAATTAAAGTCATGACTTTTTTTTTCCTATCCTATACCTACTCCTTTAACCAAGTTCGATGCTCATTGTTTGCAATATTGTTCTTTGAGCAAACAGACTCAAGTTCTCCTTTATTCTTACTCTTTTGCAATATTGACAGTAATCTAAAGTCAAATTTGTTAAATTTTACCTTTGAAATAATACTTCTCTCGGTCTTGTCTTCCAAATTCCTATGACCTTTCTGTTCATTCTTGTCATTTCTTTGGAGAGCTATACTGAATAATTATCATCCTCATTCTAGCTTCACCTAATTCTAGAGCTTTGTGGACCACAAAGCCTGCTCTACGCTAGATGCCCAATAAATATTTGGCAAACGAATACCTCTGTTTCATATCTTATTGCCAGATGAAGCTTTTTGGCTCCAACTTAGCACTCCAAACACATTTCCTAAATTTATCCTACACAGAAGTTGTGCTTTAACCAAGGTGAACTTCTTAATGCTCTCTGGCTATTGCTCATAGTGGTTCTTTTTGCCCATCATTGTGGAAGAATAATAATCACCCCGAGATCATGACCTGAGTGAAGGCAGACACTCAACTGACTGAGCCACCCAGGCGCCCTCATCTAGCTTTTTATATCCAAATCTAATTCTGCATTTGTTATTCAGAAATGCTTCAAATAAAAACAAAAGGGAGGGGGCGCCTGAGTGGCTTAGTCAGTTAAGCATCTGCCTTCAGCTCAGGTCATGATCCCAGGGTCCTGGGATGGATGGAGTTCTGCCTGGGCGGGGGGGGGGGGGGGGGGGGGTTCCCGCTCAGCAGGGAGTCTGCTTCTCCATCTTGCCCCTGCTCATGTGAGCTCTCTCTCTTTCTCAAATAAATAAAATCTTAAAAACAAAACAAAAGGGGGGAGGGGACCTTGCTTCTTCACTTCAATTGTTTGCTCTGCTATGGTACATCTGGCCTGAGAAGACAGTGCAAGCCCCAGGGACTATTATAGGTTGCCTTTCCTTCTTTCTGGGCAACTGTTCTTGGAAAGATAAAATCAGAGTCATTATGTAAATATAATGTATAGAAAAATTTAGCCAACATATTTTGAATTTTAAAATTTTAGTTTTCTTAATATTTAAGTATTATCTAAAACAAAAAAATTAAATTTTGTTCATTCCTGCTTAAAAATAACAAAACAAAACAAAACAAAACATACCTTAACCAGAAAGAAATGTCAGTGCTTTTTCCAGAAGTTTACACATGATGTAAATACATGAGTATTAGTGTGAGAGAGAAAAAAACAACCAAAATAAAACAGATGCAGAAATGACTGAGCTGAAGTGTGCCGAATAAATAAATTTTAAATTAATGAATTAAATAATAAATGTATTAAATAAAAAAGATTAAAATACATAAAAACATTAAATACACAAAAACATTAATAAATAAGGACACCAAGACCTTTCTCTCAAAGCTAATTAATAAAAACAAGAGAGAAAGACACTGAGATGAAACTCAGGCATTCTTATAGGTTCTGCATAAAAACAGTGCATGCTCAGTCATTGATGCACTTCAGAATTTAGAGAAACAGTGCTTTTGCAGATGATAAACTGTCCTGTTACATTCTCAATCGGCAGTCATGTAAATCTTTAATCTTTAATATTCATTTTGCAATAAAAGGTGAGTATCTGTCATTATTACAGAAGAGAGGTTTCCAACCTATGTTCTATGGAGATGTAGACTTCAACCCTACGGGGAAGGGGAAGGCGGACCAGGCAAGTTCTCACTGTAGTGTTCTACAACTCACAGTCTTTAAGGATTTGAAATGAAACAAGAGAGATGTGATACTGAAAATGATAAGAAGGCAATGCAGGGACAAACCTGGACTCAGGATGAGATAAGGCGATAAAAGCTCAGGGTGGGTATGGCTGCTGGGTGTGCACAGATTAAGTCATAGGTGCTGGGTCTATATCTAGAAAAATCCGTGATCATCTCTGGCCAAGGATGGGAGAAGCAAAAGTAATAGCTACTCCCACTTTGGAAACAGAGAAACCACTCACATAAAACTGGGCTTTTAAGTTAATTTCTCTACTAGCTCTATGTACAAAATCATTTAATCACTAAACATTTATTGGGAGATACTATATTCTGAGATTCGTGTGAAGTCTCTGTCTCATAGAAACCCTTCATCAACATAATGCATTATTTATCTGGGTTTTTTTTTTTTTTCTTTTCCTTTGTTGCTTTTTTTTTCTTTTTTCTTGGCCAAAGTGAAATGTATAAAGTACTTTATAGTTACTTTAATATTAATTTATTAAAATTAAGGTTAATCATTCTTAAGGTTCATTTCGATTATGTTTTTTCTTCTGTCAATTGTCCCTGTCTTTTGCGTATTTTTCTACTGGAGCGTTTGTGTTCTTATCAAACGGCAATTGCGCTTTATAAACAGAAAGTCATTTGAGTTTCCTTAATGTGTAATATTTGCCAAATGAATTAGTTCTCTACTGCTGTGTATCAAATTGCCACAAATTGAGCAGGTTAAAACAATACCAACTTATTATGTCCCAGTTTCTGTAGGTCAGAAATCTGGCGCTACGTAGTCAGCTGCTGTACTCAGGGTCTCACTGGAAAAAAGCTAAGGTGTTGGCTGCGAATGCAGTTATCATCCCAGGCTCGGGATCCACCAACCTTATGGGCTAAGGGCAGAATTCATTTTCTTGCAGTTCTAAGACTGAAGTCCCCACCGCCCTGCTAACTCATGGGCTTGAACCCTTCAGCAAGTAGAGGCCACCATAGTTCCTTGCCTCATATGCAGTCTTTCTTCTGAGCCAGCCAGAGCATCTCTCTCTCTCTCTCAATTACTCTTATGTGAGCAGTGGGAGAAAACTACTCTTAAAGGTTTCCCCTGATTAGGGCAGGCACACCCAGGATAGTCTCCCTTTGGCCAGAAAGGGAACATAATCACGGGATGACATCTCATCATAGCCGCAGGTTTCGGCTGCGCTCAGGGGTGGGGATTACACAAGAGCAAGAGTCTTTGGGGTCATCTCAGGATCTTGCCAACCATACCAAAGTCTGTATTTTACTGGTTTTCTTTTCTAAGAATCACCTGCTATCCTAATATCATCTGCTACATTGATAATTCATTAATTTCTCTTATATTCCCTTCATTTTGCTTAATTTCCAATTTCTCAAACTAAGTTTTTTTGTCGTGTTCTTTCATTCTTTCTTTAAAAAAAAAAGATTTTATTTACTTGAGAGAGAGAGTGTGTGTGTGCGGGCACAAGCGGGGGAGGGGCAGAGAGAAAAGCAGGTTACCCTCTGAGGGTGGAGCCCCGACTAGGGGCTGGACTTGGGGCTCCATCCCAGGACCCTGAGAATATGACTTCAGTCAGAAGCTTAACTGACTGAGCCACCCAGGACCTCTCATTCTTTCTTGATCATTCTTGTCAATATTAAGACATTCAGTGACTGCTTGGTCCTACTTCACAGATTCTGACAGAAAATGTTCTTATTTTCCAAATAGCTATTTATATATTTTATTTGCTCCTTAACCCAATATTTGTTTAGGAGGGAATTTCTTAACTTTCAAATGGTTAGAACTTTTTCTTTCATTTTACTATTGACTTCTAGCTTACCTGTATTGTGATTAGATAGTAACCCTTTATGATATCTTCTATTTTGAATTTATTGAGGTTTACTTTGCTATCTAGTACATTGTTAATTTATACAAATATATACATGGGCACTTGAAAAGAATTTTCTGCATGTATAAATTTTGAGATAATATATACATCCATGACATTTACTTTTATTACTTACATTATTCAAATTATCAATGTCCCTATTTAATTTTTCTTTACTTTGTTTTATCACAGGCTAAGAGAATGGTATTAAAACACTCACAACCATTTTTATGTATTTTTATCAATATATTCTTACATTTTTCATTGTTGAAATCAAAGATGATATACCTCTGAATTCTTTATTTCCATTGTAATAATAACACAATTACTCAAAGACGGAAGGCAAAGATTTTTAGGTGTGTGGCAAGAACCCATCTCTAATAAAATACTTAAAAAAATGGATAACAGCGAAAATAAAAACATCCTCAAACAGTACTTTTGTTGATTTAAAAACCAATACGGTGGGGCACCTGGGTGGCTCAGTCGGTTAAGCATCTGCCTTCCACTCAGGTCATGATGCCAGGGTCCTAGGATGGAGCCCCATGTCTGCTTCTCCCTCTACCCATCCCCCTCCCCTTCCTTCTCCCTCTCACCTTCCCTCTCCCCCTGCTCATATGCCCTCTCTTTCACTCACTCTGTCTCTCAAATAAATAAATAAAATCTTAAAAAAAAAAACCAACAAGGCCAATTAATTCTTCCTTTTTTGTTTTTAAATTCAAATTTAATTTTACTTTGAAATTCACCATCCAAATAATAAAGCATGTGTTTTTGAGAGTAATAGACTATTTTAAAAATCCATTTTCATATTTATTAAGCCATTAATCAAAATTTAATTTACCAATGAGCTAGTTCATTTGAAAATATGTATATTTTCACATGTGACGACTTTCAAGCTAAATTCTATACTGACCTGTACTGTTCATGTATTTTTTGCAGGCTGACTTAATAAGTGAGCTGAGAGAATGCAGGGACCACATCACATCTAAAGCATCCACTTTGTCTTGTACACCAGGGCATTCAATAACCACTTAATAACTACAACACTGATAGTAAGAGCATTTGTCCTCCTCAGTGGATTTATATAACATTTGTTGCTTTTAAAAAATGTTCTCTACCATAGCAAATGATTTTGACCTTGAGGGTGAAGCAAAATAAAGCACAACAAATAAAATAGTCCACAATATTTTTAAAGAGTAAATGATTACATGTTTTTTTCTTGTTCTCTGGCTTGATGTTAGGATGTTTATGCTTTTATTTTAGACTTCATTTGCTACAGGAAGCTTATTTATAGGGTTTAATAGTTCAATTTATAAGTGATTAATTTATTAAAATATAAATCTGGAATTTAAGGGCCAAAAGAATACAGAATGTGTGTTGTTTGTATTTTTTTAATACTTATTTTTAAAGATTTATTTATTTTAGAAGAGAGTGAGAGAGTGTACATGTGCACACATGCGCATGGGGGGAGGGCAGAGGGAGAGGGAGAGAGAGAATCTCAAGCAGACTCTGAGCTGAGCTTGGAGCCCAATGCTGGCCTCCATCTCACGCCCTGAAATCATGATCTGAGTGAAATCAAGAGTCGGATGCTCGTCTGACTGAGCCATCCAGGCGCCCCAAAAGCATTTATTTTTAAAGCTAGGCACGTATTTTTTTAAAGGTGGGCATTTTATGTTGTTATATATATTTAAATACATATATACATATATATCTTAAATCATATATAAATGAGATGTTCTACAACATCAAAATATTAGTATTAATATTTTATTGTGTATATTATGCATTAGTAAATATTTCTAGTGTACACAAGCATACTAAAAATTTAAATGACCCCTATTAAAAACTCCCAGCAAAGCAACAATATAAGATCAAAGAAAAATGCACTGTACTGAGATTTAGCATTTCCACAGAGTAGCTGGAAAAGTCAAATATTAACTCATTAATTCCCACATCATCCCTAAAGCCCAGATGATTTCTTCATCAAACTGTGGGCTGGAAGGGAAGTCTTCAGTGCATTACTCATATTTACTAAATATTAACTTGTTCTTATCAACTGTGAAATCAAGTGTTAGTCAAACACTTCACCAAGGTAGAAGGGAAAGCGGAGGAATATAGCTCTCATATACTCTGAATTCTGCTTTAAAGTATGTCAAACATGAATTTTGTATTGATGATTAGATAGAAAAGAAATAGAACACCTCATCATATATGGGCCAACAGAAAATTATTATAATGCAAATAAGTTAGAAACAACAAAAAAAGTCTGCAAAATTGCATTTATAATTCCCAAGCTAGAAATCAAAGTTGTAAATCAAATGAGTATTTTCCATTGTTAAATTCATTTCACTGAAATGGGCATAGAGTCTCTAGTGTTCTTTTGACATTAATTTTTCATGATAAATGATAACATATTTAACAAATACTTAATAAGTGTCTACCAACTGGAGGAACTGTGCAACTATAATGAAAGGGTTAAGAGTTCTGTTTTGAGTCAGAGAAGTTTGGGTTTGAATCACAATTAGTGGTTTTATGGACTTTAAGCAATTATCTTCACCTCCTTAAGCTTTAGTTTCTAATTTGTAAAATGGTCCTTATGTCACATGATTGTTATAAGGATCATACAAGATAACACACAGAAAATGCTTGCCATGTGCTTACCCAGTAAATGGTAATAACTTTCATAACAGTGTTATATAGTTTGTAATACGTGTAATTGCTAATATTTGACCCTTTCAACCACCAAAAATATCAGTCCATGCACAAGAAGAAGATTAGGACCTGAAAAAGGAAATAGTGACTAGACCTAGCACCTGCCCTCATGCATTCACAATCAGATGGAAGATACAGATGACCAAACAAGTGTCACATACTGCAATCGAGTTAATATAGGGTATCTTGAAAGCACCACCTAACTCAGTCTAAGAGGAGAGAGCAGAAGACAGCAACATTTAGCACCAGAAGGATGAGCTGGGTGGAGTTGGGGCAGGGGAAGAGGATGATGGCATGAGGATTCTAGATGGAGAGAACAGGTATAAGGGTCAGAACCTGACAAAGCATGGGGAGTTTTAGGAAACAAAATATCAGTGTACTTGGATGAGGAGAGGTGGAGACTACTACTGTGTGAGGCTGGAAAGGTCTGTAATGGTCATTTTTTTGCAGGGACTCATAGGCCATGTTAAGTAGAATAGACTGTAAGCAAGGGGCAACTCCTGAAAGGTTAGAAAGAGAGGAGAGCTATGACCAGATTTGCCTTTTAGAAAGACGATTTATTATGTAGAGACTAGGCTAGTGAGAGGGAACATTTGTGGGGGTTGCAGCAGTTCAACCCGAGAGATGATGGAGGTCTGCCATTGTGTGGGGCTGCTGGGGATGCAGAGTAGACAAAGATGCATCGACTCGGTGGTACCTGGTAATCAACCAGATGTAAGGGAGAAGGAGTTTGGGTATCCACTGGGTAGATGGTAGCACTCTTCACATGGAACAGTTGCCATCTCATAAAGATCATGGCCCTGAGAAACTATAGCTCAGATAGGGAAATAGGCAAGAGCTGGAAGGGAATACCCAAGCAATGTCCAGATGGGACTCTACAAAGAGCTCCATGGACATCTGTCAGGCAATTATATGATAATTACAAGTCTTTTCTCTTCTCATCCTTCTTCTCTCCTCTCTGCCCCCTCCCCAGAGAGAACCTGCATCCAAAAGCAAACTGCTTACTCAGTTTGACTTAGGAATAGTCTCGCTTGATTTATTAATCTGTATACTTTGAAAAGGTATGACTGATGACATGAAACATACCACTAACTTACATGATGCCAATTAACACTGATCCAGCACCTCATTTGTGTCAGGTACTGTGGAAGTTACTAGAAGTACAAAGATACCTATGACCACAGTTCTTATTCTCGAGTTGTTCACAAGATTAGTAAGTAGGATAGACAGAGATACACAACAGAGAAACAGAGGGCAATGCATACCTTTCATTGTACGCAGCTAGTAATTCTAGTTGGGGGAAATTCAGAGGCCTTTCCAGAAGTGAGAGTTGTTTGATATAGTGAGTTAACAGAGCAACAATATATTTTTGTGGAGTGAATACATGAAAAAAGTCTTGAATATTGATTCAAAGGTCATTTTGTTTTGTTAGATTTTGCAGAGAATGGCAAGGAGAGAAGGTAATTTCCAACAAGAAATGATGGAGCTAAGGACAGAAACTTCATGGAATCATGTGACTAGAACTGAATTGAGTCATGGGGAATTAGACTGAAGAAATGAGTCTGATCAAGGCTGTCCAATTGCTCATGATATATTTAAGACTGCCTTTTTTTCTCCCGTACAAATGTGTTTCAGATGGTAATTCTAGTGATACAGATGAAATAATAGGACAGGAACTGGGAGGTCAAGATTGGAGAGGATTTAGGAGATAAAATCCGCAGGATTTGGCAGGAAATTTGATGAGGGCCTTCCAATTAGAGAAGTTGAGAATGAATCCGGGCTTCTCATAAGCTATTTGAGAGTTTATATGATTGGGAGGAAAATAGCCTGGAGTTTTGGAAGCCAGGGAATGACAGAGCTTAAAAGAATTAGGAAATGTTGCAGACAAGTGAAATAGGGTCACTGAACTTGGCAAATAAGAGAACATCAATGATTTTTGACAGAGAGAAGGGTAGGGGAAGAAACCAGAAAGGAGATGTTTAAAGGTGACTGAACAATGGAAAATGGGAAGACAGTGAGTATAATCTAATCTATCTTTTAAAGAGGATTGGCAATGAATTCAAGGACAGATAACTTAAGGAAGAGATGAGATCAAAGGAACGTTTAAAATTTACACGATTTTATTTTATTTTAGGATGGGAGTCTTTCCAATTATGTAAGTTTGTGGGAAGGGCTTCCGAAGGAGAAAGTGTAATACAGGATGGAGGCAATAGTTGCTGCATCAGAGACCATGAGGATTTGTGTAGAGATTGTACAGAAAGAACAGTTGGGGGCATACACATCTATCTCCCAGAGATTTTTAATATCCCCAGATATGTTGTGTGATGCTTCTCAGTGGGGAAAATTATGTTATCATGGTGTTCATGAATTGGGATATTTGCAAAAATCTTCGTACATATCTGTTTTCATTCAGAATTAAGCAGAAACTTCCTATTCTCATTTCTTTATTTAACATGTATCTACTGGGCACCTACTATATACTAGGCACCATGATGAAGGTGGGCTATACTGCGGTCAATGAAATGGACTAATCCCTGCTCTCAGATACATTTAAGAACTGAGGCATTCACCATAGACCTTTCTGTGTATAAATTTAGTCTGCTGAGCAGTATATGCTTCAGCTGGGAAATGTCATATGTTCTTTAACCCAAATACAGTAGAGGTAAAAGTATTAAATGAAAGAATATCCACAAAACAGCAAATAAATATTATTTTAACATAGATGTTATAATTGAGAGGGCAAATGGGAGTCTAGAAGTAAATGTTCACTACCCATTTATTTATTCACTTCATAAACATTTTGTACTCATTGTGGCCTTAAAGTGAGTAAGACCTGGTTAGTGTTTCGCCTGTTCTCAAAGACTTCATAAGCTGGTGATGTAACTATAGAAGTGCTTCCAAATGATTTGGAAGATTCTTCCAGGTGTATCTTCCCAAAGCACAGCTTGGAGTAGCCATAGTCCAAGAGAATAAATGCCCCATAATTAGAAGTAGACCTCCATGGGTCAGTGTGGGAGGCAGAAGCAGATTGGTCTAACCTGTAGGCCAGCGCAGAAGGAAGAGGACCCTCCAGGACTGAGGGAGAGGACACAGACCCCTGTGGCCATGCCATTAGTCTATGCCCAGTGAAGAGATATTGGTAGTTAAGACCACCTCTATAATGGACACCTATTCTTAGTTCTTCAATAAACAATATCATTAACTTTAAAGTAATGCCAAAGAAAATATTTTTTCAGACACTGTTAAGGAGATTTAGTGTAACAGTTAAGAACATAGACTGTGTTGCCAACTGCCTGGATTCTTCTAGTCCAGGATCAGTCCTCATTTGTGTGACAGTGGCAAGCTACTGAAATGCTACATTCAATGTCCTTATCTGTAAGACTGGAATAATATCTATCTGTGGGTATGAAGATTGAGGGAGACAATGCACATAAAACCCTACAAACACTGTTTTCCCATGGTAAGCACTCAATAAATGTTTTTTTTGTTATTAGCATGACCTGAATTACAAAGATCCAAATGGCATTTTTACTCATTTTAGGGCTCACTCTTTGCAAAAATAAGTGTACTTTTTTCCCTAACGAGTTTAGTAATGTGTTGTTTTTACTCCAAAAAAGGTATAAGTTTAATAACTCACTTCATTCAAAAAGTATTTATGCAGACAGAATTATAGTAGTAATTGTGCTGTTATCACCTTATGTTTTTGAGCACTTTAACTTCCAAATAGGTTTAGATCCTCATAATATTCCTGTAAGCACCAGAGGACAGTTGTCCTCCTTTTACAAATTGGGAAACGGGATAATAGAGCTAGTGATTTGCCCCATAGTAGAGTGAAGGCCACCAGACTTTTAGCCTAGTTATCTAAACAAATCAACCAAAACCCAAAAGTTATTGAGTACATATTTGTGCCCAACATTGCAGTGGGTGCTTGAGAAGACTAAATTTATATAAAATACAATCCATAACCAAAGAAACTTGTTTTCTAATTGGAGAGGTATGACTTTATAATGCCAATTTTGCCCAGTTTTTAAAGCTCTTCAAAACCTGTCTAAGGCACCATTCCTTATCAATTTTCAGTGGAAACCCATATTTCTAGCTGACCCATTATTCTTACTACTGCATGAGTCAAGAAATTTCATGAGGTTTTAAAAACAATTTGTTAGGTTGTTTGAATGTACTTTGTGGGTTGAAGTCTGCTGGGACTTACAGAAGTGTTAAATGTGACCCATGCTATGCCTTTCCTGCATTTGGGGACAAATATGGGACAGGTATAGAAAGATAGCCCACAAATTCATCCTGGAAAGGGGGACAGTGGTGCATAAGTGTATGCTTTATGCGGGAGGCAAAAAAAAAATACAGGTCTCCCTTTTCACGCATCTGTTCATTTGCAGTCTGTTCTTTGTTTCCTGGAAACTGAGGCAGTCTGCTCCTTGTACACTCCTGTGGCTTCACCTCCTGTGACTTTATATCCCAGAACCACTAAACTATTATTGTGTCTAACACAACATGTTGTGTCATGTCTCTCGGTTTCTGTATATTTATTCTTCCTGACTGGTATGCTCTTAGGAAAAAAGTTTCCTACCTTTTTTAAGGAGTCTACCTTATCCAGAATTTGAGGAGACAATTTAAAAATGAAACAGAAAATAGAAAATCTATCGCTTTTCCAGATAAAACTGTAAAGCAATTTATTACAGAGGGTGAAAGGCAGACACCACAAAAGGACTCCCTATGTTACTATGGTAGTTTACTAGGTAGGTTACTGTGTTACTAAAAGAACTATGTTACTACTAATTTTTACAAGAAAACACTGGCCAACGGAGTGTTGGGAATGTTATTAGTAATAATAATAATGACAATTCACTGCATATTTATAATGTGTTAGGCACTGTGCTAACTACTTCACATTTATTGTCTCATTAAATACTCCACAGAAAGTACAAAGTAGGTGATATGATCCCCATTTCTGAGATGAGAATTGAGGACCAGATAGTCAGGTAAGGCCACATGGTATGTGGGGAATCATCTAACACAGGGTCTGGCTCTAGAGAATAATCTATTATGAACAACATTATAATTGTGGGCTTACATGTCTAAAAAAATGTTTAGAAAATGGATAATAAACAATGACCATTTATAACTTTAACCCAAGGCATTGATATAATTTCAGTAATGATCCATTATAGATAAGGCTCATTATTGAAATCCCGGCAAGGAAATATTAACATACTTAAATGAAGCAGGTCTAGCAGAGCCCATGGCAGGTAACACTGTGAGTTAATAAGGTATGTTCCTACATCGAAATTCATAATTAAAGGTTGAGAATCTTCCTTCTAAAATCCAAATATAGGTACAGTTGACCCTTGAACAATGCAGGGGTGCAGGGGGCTGACCCCCTGTGCAGTCAAAAATCTGCATATAGCTTTTGGCTCCCCCAAAACTCAATTACTAATAACCTGCTATTGACCAGAAGCCTTACTGATAACATAAACAGTTCATTAATACATACATATTTTGCATATATATTATATACTGTATTCTTACAATATAGTTAGAAAAAAGGAAAGTTATTAAGAAAATCATAAGGAGGAGAAAAAACCTTTACAGTACTCTACTGTATTTATCGAAAAAATTCAGCATATAAATGGGCCCACACAGTTCAAACCCATGTTGTTGGAGGGTCAACTATATATGTATGTGTGTATATATATATATATGTATATATACTAATTCAAAAATGAATGAAAGAAACTGAAATGTAACGGGGATGAACAGAAGTTTCAGTATTTAATATAAAAATTCAGCTGGTTGAGATACAACTGCATTTCAATAGCAATTCTTGTGAAGAAAGACGAAGGATAATTACTTTCTTAGAAACCCTACGTAAATTGACAAGGCAAATGTCTAATAAAGAAAAAAAAACAACAAGCTCTAACACAATATTAGGTTGAATCAGGAGCAAAATGGAGTCTGGATCATGGGAAATAAAACTATATTTTCACATGTGCTCTCAGAGCAAGTGTGATAATGAGAATCCTTCAAAATGGTTCTATTACACAGAGTTAAATGAGATGGAAAAGTTTAATCTGATAGCCTACTTTGTAGCAAACATATTCAAGCATGTCACAATATAAAAGGAGAGACTACATGCATATCGGTAGTTAGAACAAAATGGTGTGATAGTTTGTGGGATGTATGAGCCTGGAGAATGAGTTGTTTATTACCTATGCTCTGCCTTCTATCTCTGGAAACCAAAACAGAAGCCATCCATTCTGCCTGGGGTCCAGAAATTTTCGTGATCCCTACTTTCAAAGCACCGAAACAGTGTTTCTCACATTTAAGAACTCTACACTTCAGGCACTCCCCCGCGTGGACCAGGGCTTGCACTCTGATTAGGACAGCGGTGCATCTGAGCTCGGCATAGGCAGCCCGAGCTTCATTCATCATGTTCCCTACATCATGCCATGTGCTCTGGTATCATCTATTCTGTTTAATTACAATTTAAAAAAATACTGGTATAATAAATTTGTTTATCCTACTGGGTCATGACTCATCATTTGAGAAATACTGCATTACATTGTCTCTAAAGTTTCTACTATCCCAATATTTAAATTTTCAATTAATGCAATGATAATCTAAGATATAAAATGACACAGAGTATGAAGAAGTAGAACTGCCTCCAGTGGTTCAGTGGACAGTCACTTTTTAATAAAAAGATCAGTTTTTCTGGGGCGCCTGGGTGGCACAGCGGTTAAGCGCCTGCCTCGGCTCAGGGCGTGATCCTGGCGTTATGGGATCGAGCCCCACATCAGGCTCCTCCACTATGAGCCTGCTTCTTCCTCTCCCGCTCCCCCTGTTTGTGTTCCCTCTCTCGCTGGCTGTCTCTATCTCTGTCAAATAAATAAATAAAATCTTAAAAAAAAATCAGTTTTTCTGTTAGCCCTGAACCATACAGACAAAAACAGTATATAAATCATGTAAAATTTTTGCAGAAAAAGTATTTGTTATGGTATTTGTAATAAAAGTTTCTTTTTTAAAAAGTTTCTTTTTTAATTCAACAGAGCATATGGTAGCTATTAGTCTTCGCCAAATATTAAATGTAAATCTGAAGATTCAAGACAAAAAATATCGGATTAAAAAAATATTGCCAAATTTATTTTAAAAGTACTTTAGAACCAATTTTATAAAAATAAAAATCATTTTTAAAAAATCAGCTTCCATTGGTTCTTTAGTAAAACCCAAATCTTTAATGAACAACATTTTAACTGAGATAATAACTCAAAATCCTGAAAAAATTATACAATGTTTTACAAAAATGATCTCTCATATTTTCCCCCTGAATTCATTATCCATGGACATGTGAAATGAGATGAGGATCTGCCTACCATTGTATCTCTGTGCTCTTTCTTTCCCCATCTCATTACACAAATCTGATTTACCCAAGGCAGCAAGACACATATATATACTTATATACAGGCAATAATACATGTACATACATATAAATTTATAACTACGCACATCTATAAAATCTTACCTCTTTGCTTTCCTCCAGATCTGATTCACTACTGAAGTCCTCTGTGTTTAAATTTTCAAAGTCTGACTCTCCTACAGCAATTGGTACAGTCACAGTAAGACTGGGATTGTTTATGAATGACATGTAATCGCTTTCATCAATAATGTATTTTTCAACACTGCTGCCGGTTCCTATTCCACTTGTGGTTCCATTCACGTCTCTAAGATAGTCAAGATCTTTTCCAATTTCTGTTGTATGATTGGACATACAACTGTCTTTTTTATTGTTTAGATCATCAAGTGGTTTAATTTCATCTAAAATCTTTTGTTTTCTAACAAAGGATTGTTGAATAAATTCATATATTTTTCTCTTCACGTAGGCTATTCCCTTGTGCATCCTGTCCACAGCTATTTGGAGATTGTTCATTTCATTGTCATCATCCGTGGCTGCAAGATTGTCTGCACTAAATGAGCTCAGAAGCAAGGCCAGAAAGAGGTTCAGGACCTTAAAAATAACACGGACATGATTATAATTTTATCCCAATGTAACGAAGAGCAGACTGAGATCACTTACTCGTCTAAGTGTAGAGAAAACTGTAAGTTCTAACAGCTAGGTAGGAAAGGAACACCATAGCATAGTGATTAGAAGTTGGGCCATCTGAATTTGGGGTGTGGCTCAATAGCGGCTACACTCTGCATCGTTGGGCAAAGACATGATTTCTGTTGGTCACACATTCTCCCACTTATAGGATGAAGAAGTTGAATGAGTTAACCTAAGGTTTAGCTATGTTTAAAACTGAATGATTATAAGAAAACAGATGGAAATATATACCATATAAAGTTCTAACCTCAAACATCACTGGTGTTTATAATTATGCACTTAAATACTTTCTATAGTTTCTTTTTTGATAAACAGGGATACTGAGCTAGATATTAATGAAAAAAAATCATTATGATCCAGAATAAGAATCAGTATCTTAACATAGGCGTTGACACTTATTTTCTTAAACTATTATATTTCTCATACTCCACTATTAATGAATTAGGAGAACTGTTTATAAATAATCTCTAATATTTCCATAAGACTGACACTTAATATATATATCTTTTGGAATATACCACATTTTCTACACTACAAAGAGTAATTCATGTTTCAAACTTAAGAGAGAGAAGAACTGATCAGTTACTCCATTTGGGTAACCTCAGGCATCATTAGCCCACCCTTATTTTGACTGAGAACCACTAGAGAATTGATTAACCTAGGTTGGCTAATCCACCTGCCATACGACATAGAGTGATTGAATGCTATCTGCCATAAAGAGGCAAGGAAATGGTAAAGTCACTAAAAATGCTTAAAAACAGCACTCTTTAGTCCTCTACTGGCAAGTAAGATAAAGCTTTCTTTAAAATTTTTTTCAGACTTCTCTCTCCCTTTTCTCTGAACTTGTAAAATGTTCCCAGCATATCCTTCAAGGCCTGTCTTCAATATGATACTCTATTAAAATGCATATACTAAATGTGATGAAATGATTGACAAAGCTGATTTGAATATAAAAACTGTAGGGTCACTCCTATATTGCTGTGTTGTCAAGTGAGACTATATGCATATCCAAGCCTGAAGACTTTATAAATTATTAATCATAGTTTTTGTTTTGGACGAAATGGTCACCATTCTATTATACTCTTAATCTATTTCTGAAATATATATCTTAAATGGGTACGTACCACCAGGTTTCCAATGACCATGACCATCATGAAGACAGTAAGGCACATGGCTTGACCAGCAACTTCCATACAGTCCCACATGGTTTCTATCCACTCTCCACACAGCACACGGAACACTATCAGGAAGGAGTGGAAGAAGTCATTCATGTGCCAGCGTGGGAGCTCACAGCTGGTAGAGATCTTGCAGACACAATCTTTGTAGCTTTTACCAAAGAGCTGCATGCCGACCACAGCAAAAATGAAGACAATGATGGCCAACACCAAGGTGAGGTTACCCAGAGCCCCCACAGAATTGCCGATGATCTTTATTAGCATATTTAATGTTGGCCAAGATTTTGCCAACTTGAAAACTCGGAGCTGGAAAATAAAAAAAATTAAACTATATTACTATGATCTTTACATACATTGAGGTTTACCAAGAAATGATGATTAATATTGAATCTCTTACAACATCTGCCCTGCCCTTGAACCCACTCAGGCTCATGGCTAGTTTTTGGACCCCCTAGGAAGAATTACATTCTTTCATATTTTAACCATGTAGATCATTTTCCCTACGAGTGAATTTTTTGAAGATTACTTGGGGTCCAACTGTCCTTAATTTGCTTTGTGAATGTGGTTCTAAGGCATGCCAGGCCTGTCACTAATATTAGCATCTGAATCACAATAATCTCTGTTGAAAAGATACTCTTTTGTCAAGAGCATATAAAATGACATCATAGAGAGCCTCTGCTACAAGCAGAGAAAAGTGTTTATTATTCTTTAATACTCCTTTGGAGCACTGACATAGCTAGATGCCTGCATTTAAAAATTTGGAGATTTCCCACACCTATAATTATTTCCCTGATTTGCAAGGACATATATGTAAATCAATGGGCATGGTAAGTAATCCTACAGATTTTTCTCCTCTGATTTAGGGAAGGGGCATATTTTCCAGAGGTCGAATTAGGAATTTTCTGCGTATGTGTTTGATCTTGTGTTTGATCACCATCCATCATACAAAGGGCTGTTTATATTTTCAAGTTACTATTAAAATGTGATATATTTTCATTAAAAATATTTTCTTCAATCCAGAATATTAACTATATCTCTAGAAACAATAGTCACAATGGCAACTGAGTTATATATTAAACTTTACCTGACTATGCTTTTTTTTTTTTAATAAAGTTTTTTCTAAAGTGGAGATAATTTTTTTCCATTTAGGGATAGTTTTGATGATAAATGTTACACAAAAATTAAAAATGTTAATAGTTGCATAGTAAAACCTATAAGAGTACTATGTAAGAGCCCTGGTTGTTGGACAGGTTTTGTTTTTGTTGTTGTTTGTTTTTTACCAGTCGGAATGAACGGAGAACTGATAGTCCTTCCACATTGGCAAGGCCAAGTTCTACCAGGCTAAGCGTCACGATAAAACCATCAAAGATATTCCAGCCTTCTTGGAAATAATAGTAAGGATCCATGGCAATAATTTTCAGAAACATTTCTGCTGTAAAGATCCCAGTGAAAACCTACAATCAAAACAAAGTTACTTTAATTCCATCAGATAATGATAAAGTAGAATGACTTAGTATTTGATCATAGAACAAAATGTTTATGCTAATTTCCCCATAATGATTCTATTACTAGATATGTTTGTATGGTAATCTATAGTTTGTATAAAAAAGCTCTCATTTATTCGATTTCATTTTATTGCCACAGAAGTTTATGAAGTGGCTAATGCAGGTAATACAAACATTACTTTATCCATTACTTTACCAGTGACTTGCCTGGTATCATACAACTAGAAAATGGGAAAACTAGGATTTGAGTCCAAATCTATTTTTAACTTCCATCACATCAAACTGCCTGTCCTTCCGGATTTTATGCAACGTGGGTACTCACGACATCTTGCCCATGAACACTTTTATTTATCTATAAGCGTATTCCCATTTTCCTCAAATCCGATTGTTATTATATGCATATATCTATTACTGTAATATGTGTGCTACTATTATCAATTTGTTAAGCATGTGAAAAAAATAAATTTACTTCCATAGTATAAATACCAGAGCTTTAAAACTGTAAATACTACAATGCCGCATCCTTTACCTGTTTGGCTCTTTACCATCAAAAATCTTAAACCTCAAAACAAATACCATGATAAATACATACATTACTTTAAAGTCCTCTTTCTTTCAGCAAATAGAAGCTACTATTCCTAAATTGAGTCAACTGACAATCACTTTAATAATTCATGTTTTTAAGCACAGGAGAGAAGGATTTAGGTGACAACCTTCACCAAAAATGACCTTACTAATCAAATAATACACAGAATGTACTGGAGGTCTTCAATATTTGATGGTTTTGCTATAGAACAGATGGATAAAACAATCCATGTCCTACTTAGATCTTGGAAGGGGAAAAGCTGAATACATTTTTGAGTTGTTAAATTTTTGCTTATAATGATGATGACTCAGCAAAATTTACATTTTTTTTTTTTTAAGCCTTCTACAGCTAGGGAAACTGTGATAATATAATTTCAAAAAGTGTGCCCTTAAATTGCTTCTGCATCTTGAAAAAATTATAAATATCAATATTGATCTTTCAAGTAGTACTATAGGCCTATGCCTATTGCTCTCTTTCTCAATTTTTGCTTTGACATTAAGGGCTATCATGGTTGGCATAAGGTAGGGTGTAGCCAACTAGATATAATTCTCATCTTTTGGGAGTCACGAGGTAGGAAGGGTGGTAGAAAGACTGCTTTAAGCTATTATTAAATGGAAACAGTTTCTCAAACAGAAAATTCAAAGACTGAAGACATTTACCTTCCAACATGCTTACCAAGTTTCCTACTGCAAGCACATTATTGAAATGTTCTGTCATTGGATAGTGCTCCATGGCCATGAAAAGAGTATTTAAGACAATACAGATGGTGATGGCCAGGTCAACAAATGGGTCCATCACAACCAGGTTGACAATATGTTTCACTTTTAACCAATATGGTGAACAGTCCCAGATTAAGAATATGTTAGAAAATTTATACCAACAGGGTGGGCATTTCTGTCTGGATTCTTCAAGTTCTAAATTAAAAAAAAAAAAAGAACCACCAAAAGATATATTTTGTACACATATATATTTATTTCAGATCCACTAGACTTATTTTTCAGTAATCAACACATTCTTATTTGTTACAGAGTCAACCTCTTTTGAACTTAAAAAAAAACTATAGAATTTATTCTTTAGACACCCGAAGGTATTTCATCAGACATAGAGCAGAGGTAGCAAAGAGTATTTTTCTCGCCTGCGTTGACAATATGGCTCAGCACTTGGTCTGAAGTGAATGGTCTTTTAAATGAAGTTTCAATAGGAATGTGAGATGCAGAAATGTAGATACTGTGTGCAATCCTATGTTAATATCTGGCTAAACTGTCAACCTAAAGCTGTAAAAGATAGGGTAGGAATTGATATGAGCCAAGAATCATTTCCTCCTCTCCAATCTTCAGAGTATTTAGGATGGTGTCGAAGTCCTAAGCTAAATGGAACAGAAGAGAGGGTCACTATGACTAGTGAGATTAGCAGCCTTAACAGAAACATTTTATTCTGCATTTTCAGAGAATTGCCAAACAGGAAAACATTCTTTAGATTTCCAAAATCATTGTGCTTAAGTAACTTTTTTAAAGCTCCTAGAATATATGAGTAGGTATAACAAATAGTAACTCTTAAATAAGATCTAGTATATTCTCTTTAAAATGTACTGTTTTCCAATTTACAAATAGAGATATTTGTTTCGAGACAATATAAGTTTAGTGAAAATAATTGAATGAAAATGGAATGTGTAACAAACCTTCTACTGTATTTGTTAAAATGCTGGCTATACTCATTGCTCTTTGCCTTTGGGAAGGATCTTCTAGAAAGTCCATGGAAACATGGAAAGAACTTGACCTTCTCTTCCTCATCTCAGTTTCGGTGGTTGTTCCCTGTAAAGAAAATGCTAATGTATTAAATGATGAACTTGAGCAATCTGCTAAGCAAAGAACCAAATGTGACACAGTGAATTTCATGAAACACATGCATCATGCACTTTCGTATTTCGTTGGTGATGGCAGATACTGCTGACTTATTGTGTCATTAACCTGGAATAGCCAAACTGTCAACCATTTAGTCGTACAGCAAAAACTGAGTTTTTTAACCCTCTAATTTCATAACTTTACAAGACATGATGTGATTTTGATATAGTTAATAAATCTCTTGAGAGACACATTTAACGGTTTGCCTCCTTTCTGAACTAACAATACAAAACAAAAACCTGAAAAGTCATATAAATGGTCAGGCATTGTTTTTTTGAGAAGGTAGCCATTTATTTTTCAAGAAATACAAATGTTTACAACACATGTAGCCACCATCTCATTTTCTGTACACAAGACATAGATGGTCATTGACAACACAAACTGTATGTGAAAAACACACACATGCTGCATGGACAACAGTTTCATCCAGGGTACCAAAGCAATAAGTCATCTAATGCTGACTTGGTCATGCCTCATCATGCTGATATATTTCCAAGGGAGTTACCCGTTCAACAAGAGGCAGCGTGTGTTCAGAAATTCCTCATCCTCATATACATTCACAAACACGTAACATACGTTTGTGCAGACAATTTTTATCTGTCTGTATTAACGATTTATGTCTTGTCATTTAGAGTGGTTTTGAGAAGACTTATATCAGCATTTTTTTTAGAAAAACAAATGTGAATACTAGAAATTTTAAGATAACAATGAAGCTATCTATGTAGGCACAGTGTTCTCGAAAATCTTCTAAAATAAGGCAGAACTATCGTTTAGAATCTGTTGGAAAGATTTATTATATACCCTTTATACTTAAACAGAGGAATCATTCATTTACTTTTATACCAAAGCTTTAGAGGATGTCTTGCTATCTAAGCTCAGCATGGGTATATAGCAAATCCTCCGACTGGAGGCAGTGATTTCTTTTTGTGTCTAATTTATTCTTAGCACATTAAATAAGTAAATGCATTCAGTGTGATGCAAGAGAGTGTTGAGGCCTTAAGTTTTAGTTGGTTAGTCTAGTAAAGGTATTACAAGATGCAGGTGCATTCACAGCTTGACCAACCAGGAATCATTCTCAAAAGGTTCCATTCTGTAGAAACACTGGCTGGTGCAGCAATAACGGGCCAGCCATGCCTGAACTATTTAAAACTTCCTTACATTGTCATCAGTAGCTGGCTTATCTATTATCACCTCTGGCAGAAGCTGTCCAACAGGCGATGTAGGAACTGAAGGTCCACCAACCAAGGAAACCACACCATTGCAATCCACAGTGCTGTGCATCTTCCCATTCGCTGGAAACACTGCCAGCATCCGGGAAGACCTACTGGTCTGACTCAGGTTACTGTTGCGCCGCTCTCCATGTCGCCGGGGCACGAACAACGAGTCTCTCCGGCTCTCGTTATCCTCAAAGGTGCTGTGCTCATCATCGGCAAAGTCATTCTCCGATCCCACATCCTTTGCTCGCCCTCTGAAGCTGAAAAGGCTTGTTCTGCTATTTCGCCTTGGAGAAAATAGGGAGCCACGGATGCTCAACAGAGACTAGAAGTTTGAAACCAAAAAGAGTACAAGCAAATTAATATAGCCGTTTGAAATGTGCTTTTAATTTTGCAAGATTAAGTTGAAGGAGATTTCAGTATTCATAAGAGAATGTGCTTCATTCCCTTTGATTAACACTCTCGTTTTATGTGCTCAGATTAAGTTGGTTTTATAAGAGAAGATTTCTAGGCCTTGAGGTTATGAATGGGGAGATAGATCACAACTTAAAGATACCGAAAAACAAAACCCCGAATCACCATTTTTCAAGTTCAAAAGGAAACGTCCTTAGCACATACTATGGATGCCATAAAGGATTCAATAAACATTGGCAGCATGATTCACAAGGACACATTTGTTCTTACTGCTCTTTCCTTTCAAAGAATTCCAACACTTTTCTCAAATTGTTTTAGGCCATCTTTCTAAAATCACTTTACATCCATTATTACTGCTGTTTCATCTGTAAGGCACAGACTTCCGAAATTCAGAGTAGTGTGCTTTTTTTTTTTTTTTTTAAGATTTTTTATTTATTTATTTATGTGACAGAGAGACAGCCAGCGAGAGAGGGAACACAGCAGGGGGAGTGGGAGAGGAAGAAGCAGGCTCCCAGCGGGGGAGCCCGATGTGGGGCTCGATCCCACAACGCCGGGACCACGCCCCGAGCCGAAGGCAGACGCCTTTAACGACTGCGCCACCCAGGCGCCCCAGAGTAGTGTGCTTTTTGATAATGCATCTCACACCTGAGATTTTCAGAAGCATGTATGGTTTATAAAGAAGTTAAGGGGTAAAAAAACCAACATAAAGAAGTTATTGATCAGCCAGCCCCCATATCCACGTTTTTGGCTGGTTTTTGTTTTCATTAAAGAGGCTGAGGAGCAGAAAGAATAAACGTCATTAGTTTTCAAAGGTATCAGCAGATAGTATCAGGATGAGAATCCAGGTCTTCTGACTTTCAACTCAGTGTGACCCCAACTACAGAAAGCCACAGACTTACATACATGCGGAGTAAAGTTTTCTCATAGCTATGTGAAGAAAGGATAGGTTTAAATGTAATAAACACAGCAGTCAATTCACTTGATGACAATTTGTAAATCTTATTTACTTCTCCCCCTCTCTTCAGTGTTCTGACTTTCACCCACGCATCCTTTAACACCACGGTGCCTTACCTGGTGTGGGGAGGAGTACCTCTTTTCATACGTCAACCGATTCCCTTCTATAGAGAAGCGAAACCCTTTCCTCCTGATGCTGTCTTCAGATTCAGATTTATGGAATTCATCCTCATCTTTCTCTTCCCCACCAGACTGCTCTTTCTGTTTTCTTTTCTTTCTCCGGTTTCTTCTTTCCTTAGCACTCTTGGAACTCAACTTGGACGCTTCAGATGAGCTGTCGGAGAGCCCCCCAGTGGCACTGGGTTCTCTGGAATGCTCTGAGGCCGTTACAGCTGCTGCCTGCTACATTAAGGAGAAATGGTTTTAGTATGGCATTAGAGAAGATTTTATCTTTTTAAGCTCAAGTATTTGCATGACATTTAAAAAATACATTTAGCTGACTCAAGCTGGTCATCCATAGAAGAAGCTCTGCAGGTATAAATGGGATTTCCCCCCCTTTCTATGGAATGAAGGCTTTCAGGGTTAATGTGATTTTATCTGTGCCGACACTTATTGTGTCTATATTACACTGCAAAGTCCACATATTCAAAAGGGTCCATCAGGCATCAACAAGAACATAAAACTGTATTACTTTTGGGGATTTGAATCACTCCAAAAATTGGTATTTAATTAGCACTGTCTTCTTTTCTCTGAGAAAGAAACTGCGGCATGGAAGAAAAGCTAATGACTTAATCAAGGTCATATTCCAAGGTAGGAGGAATGAAATGAAAAGCTGAAGTCCTCTCCCCAGATACTAAAGCTTGGCTGCCAAAATATGATCCACCAAATTTATAGACGGTGATAAAACCCGTTCCTTGCCCCTTCATAATCCTACAGACTGGAGAAATGGCAGTCAACAGTTTCTACTAAGCAAGACCAGACATTCCTTTCTCCAAATACCATCCCGGCTTCTTTAGCTCAGTACTGGTTCTTGCTGGACATGCGGGCATGGAATGAAAAGAATGCTTTTGATCATAGCTTGTACTGGTACTCAGTTGGCACTTTTTGATTATTACCATTGTTCTCAGAGTACCCTCAATACAGGGACTCTGGCCAATACCTTAATATTCCCCAAGCAACTTTATTCTAAAGGAAAGACACTGAGTTTGTATGCTAAACAGAAAGCCCAAGGGAAGATGGAAGTGATAAGACAGGCATTTAATTGTACTATATCAACACCTCACTATAAGAACAAGCAATTTGTAGTCAGTCACCTGATCTCCCTAAAATTGGTGACTTTCATATGCCTGCTGACTACTGCTTTATCACAGAACATTACTTCATCACTTCCTTATTTACTCTATCAGAAAGGCAAGTAAGCAACCATACTAAAAGCCAAAATATTTTTGGTTAAAGAAAAGAATAGACTATCTTTTAAGAGCCAGATGAACATCTTTTTATATGATAACCAGTACTTTATTTCTAAGAAAAGATGGCTTCTTAGGGTTTTCTCCTAATGCCAGTATATCCATTCAGTAAGTTTTTCATTTGAGAAGATTCAAAATCACATTTCCCCTTTAGTTATAAAAATCTTAAAACATTAAAAAGGCATGAGAGAGTTCTTACTGTGGCCAATATTGCAGACATCTTAGGAAAATTAAGCTAGATAATCTACAGATGATCAATATGTAGAAACCATTACGAATCCGCTTCTATTAAGTAGAGTCAAACAATTATCTGTCTTTCACATTCTCTCTGGTATTTTTGTAACAACCAAAATAATAAAAAATAATTGTACCGTGAGACAGGGCATATTTGACGTGGTGAATTTACCTGAGCTGCTTCCTGTTGCTTTTTAAGCTGTTCGAGCATCTGCTGAAATTCAGCCTCTTTCTGTTCTGCCTCTTCCAAGGTGGCCTGGTTCTGTTCCTCATAGGCCATGGCCACCACAGCCAGGATCAAGTTTATCAGGTAGAACGAGCCCAGGAAAATGACCAGCACAAAAAAGATCATGTATGTTTTCCCAGCAGCACGTAGTGTCTGAAAATAAGAACATTAAAATTATCGTTTCAATGTCATTTCACTAACTAGTGGCTTCAACTTTCAACTTACTTGTGTGTCATGTAGGACTCTGACATAAAGGATAATTATGGTGGTCACACCCCCTTCTACCTCCTTGACTGCTTCTTTAACCTCTTCCTCTTTCTTTTTCCCTAACTCATGCATTCACATTCTGATCTCTAGGAGGGAATTCTTGGACTCACCAAGAATAAAACGGAATCAAATCAAATACCATCAAGATCCCATCAAAGAGCTGAGCCTGTGATAAAAGTCAAGGAAGACATCAAAGTTCTCTATGTCTGCTTATTGATTTTCATCACCTGTCACCTGAGTCATTTGAGGGGGCAGACAGGGTGGAGGGGGAAGATGCCCCTTGTATTTCTGAAGACCTGTGTCTAGAAAGGGTGGAAAATAGGTTTTGAGCCAAAGGGAAATGAGAGAGAAATGCTAGCCCTGTTATCACTATGCTTACTATGCGTTATAATCAATAGGATACAGGACCTCAAATCTCCTAAATTCAAGTTCTGTTCCTTCTGCTATATTATGCTGTGACTTGGATTTCCTAACGAAGATAGTTTTCTTATATGCTTCTACGTAAATGTGGTATGTATCTCTTCAGGTTCTCACCAGTTGATACAGATTTTCCCAGAAGTCCTGAGTCATCAGTCGAAACAAAGACAAAAAGGCCCAACTGAAGGTATCAAAGCTTGTATAACCATAATTAGGATTTCTACCAGCTTTCACACACACATATCCTTCTGGACATTGACTATAAAAGGGACAAAAGAAAGTATTACAAGAAGTTCTGACTTTTTATTCTGATAGCATGCTATACTTACAAAATTGTCTAACCAGGAAAATTGGCTATTTCAAGGGATAGCAGTTATCTCAAGGGATAGAAGCATGATATATTTCCCAGCTTTTGACACAACATAGTTTTACTAGCCTCTTGATATCATCATTAAAATATTGCTTAGCATTTTTAATAATATTTTACAAAACTGTTTTCTGTTGATAATTAGCATTTTAGCATACTCTAGTTCATTTCCCCTCTAAGGTTGTCTTCTAGCTCACATATACTATTCTTTTTTTTTTTTTTTTTTTAAGATTTTATTTATTTATTTGACAGAGAGAGAGACAGCTAGCAAGAGAGGGAACACAAGCAGGGAGAGTGGGAGAGGAAGAAGCAGGCTCATAGCGGAGGAGCCTGATGTGGGGCTCGATCCCATAACACCGGGATCACGCCCTGAGCCGAAGGCAGACGCTTAACCTCTGTGCCACCCAGGCGCCCCTCACATATACTATTCTAAGGGACACAGCAAAAGTATCATTCCTTGTTTTATGAAACATAAAAGCTTGCCTAATCTTTAAATAATCCCTCACCTTAGAAGTAACCTTAATTATAGCAAATAAGTATTAATAAAATAGACATATCCACAAGCACACACAAATCATTGGCTTACCCTGCATCAGAACTATTTCCACACAGTAGGGCATCCAAAACACCCTCCAGAAAGTAATGATATCCTGGTGAGAAAAAAGAAAGTCAAATGATGAGCATTTTGCATCACATTGCAAAATGAAAGCAAGATCAGGCGCAACTTTTAGGATTCAGCGTAATTCAAAATACATTACATAATTTGTTCAAAGACACATGTATTTGCCACTTCTCCCTCTAAACACTAGATGTGATATTAAAGGGATTGGATACTTAATAGTAGAAAGCATTTGTTCTTTGTGAATGTAAAATCAGTGGTAATCACAGGTGCTAGCATAGAAATTGAAAAGGTATCATATTTTTTCCACTACTCTTGTGAAAAATAAAAATTTCATTTTATAAAAATAGATAAGCATGACAGAGATTCCTTTTTTTTTTTCAAAAAGACCACACATTTCAAAATAAAAAGATTGTATCTTTTCTTTCTTCTGTATATTCAAACACTATTTATAAATGTTAAACAGTTAATTATAATTCACATTCTACCGACTTCCAGAATATATAAGAGGCAGCTTATAGCAAAAGATGCACAAACCATGTCAACTAGTAAAAGAAACAAAATAAAATATGTTAAATAGTAAATCTAAAATAATTACTAGAGATTAATATTATATTATCTCAAAGCTTTCTTTCTCTGACAAATTCCTTAGAGTGTTTTAATATCAAGTGTCGCTTCTTCTATGCATTGTTCCTTGATATTCTCTACTTCCTACCACTAAAGAATGGCAAAATTAAGAACTCCTCTCATTGTGTTACCAGTAATATGTAGCTACTTCCATTATTATTGTACTCATTGTCCTATATTGTAATTATTTGTTTACAAATATTGTTACTCCTTGAAAGAAAGTCTGATCATTAATTATTTCCATATTACTATTGTTGGGGCCCAGCAGCCTTTCAATAAAGTTTATTGAATAAATACGTAAAATGATGACAAAAAGAGAAATGTATTGAATTAAATCATCATTTTAAAAATTTGAATAAGCTTGACAGTGTTACATTAGTTTCAGGTGTACAACGTAGTGATTCCACAAGTTTACACATTATGCTATGTTCACAAGCGTAGCTACCTTCTGTCCTGACACATAGCTATTGCCGTATCATTGACTATATTCCTAATGCTGTGCCTTTTATTCCCGTGACTTATTCACTCCATAACTGGAAGCCTGTATCTCCCACTCCCCTTCACCCATTTTGGCCAACCTCCCACCCCTCTAGCAACCATCAGTTTATTCTCTGTATTTATAGGTCCGAATCTGCTTTTTGTTTATTTATTCATTTGTTATTGTATTTTTTTTTAGGTTTCACTTATGAATGAAATCAGATGGTATTTGTCTTCCTCTGTCTGACTCACTTCACTAGGTATAATATCCTCTAATTCCGCTATTGAGTATTTACCCAAAGAAAATGAAAACACTAATTTGAAAAGATATATGCACCCCTATGTTTATTGCAGCATTATTTGTTTTTTTTTTTTTTTAAAGATTTTATTTATTTATTTGACAGAGAGCCAGCGAGAGAGGGAACACAAGCAGGGGAGTGGGAGAGGAAGAAGCAGGCTTCCAGCAGAGGAGCCTGACGTGGGGCTCGATCCCAGAACGCCAGGATCACTCCCTGAGCCGAAGGCAGACGCTTAACGACTGCGCCACCCAGGCGCCCCTGCAGCATTATTTGTAATAGTGAAGATATTGGAAGCAACCTAACTGTCCATCAATAGATGAACGGATAAGGAAGATGTGGTGTATACACACACTCACACACTCACTCACTCACTCACTCAAGAAATATTACACAGCTATAAAAAAGGACGAGATCATGCCATTTAAATAATCAAGTTGTTTTTTTTTTAAAGATTTTATTTATTTATTTGTTGGGGTGAGGGGGAGAGAGAGAGAGAGTGCACAATCAGGGGAGCAAAAGGCAGAAAGAGATGCAGGCTCCCCTCTGAGCAGGAGCCCAATGCAGGGCTCAATCACAGGACCCTGGGATCATGACCTGAGCCAAAGACAGACACTTAACTGACTGAGCCACACAGGCATACCTATAATCAAGTTTTAAGAAGAAAAATTTTGGATTTTATAAAAAGAAATATTTTCTAGATATTAAACTTTCAGAGAAATTTATTCTACGCATAGCTCTATAAAGGATACAAAAACACAGAGTGGGAAATACTTCCATTGCTAATGTATTTACTTCTTTGAACGTAGACAAGAAAATTTAGATAGTATTTCTTAACTTTTAATTAAAATGAAGTGAAGTGAAAGGAATATGATAGTTTCTGGATAAATTTTTGATATCAGGTATTTATAAATGAAGTTTTATCCATTAAAGTCAATGATCTAGAAGCTTAATCTGAAGAAAATACAACTTCCAGTCATAGAGTTTATCTTTAATCTTAATAAATTTAATTTTCTATTACTTTCAAAGACAAACCATTTTACTTATATTTGCATTTGATTAAAATAGTCTTTTCAACAGACGGAGTATTGTTAGGCAAAATGATAAGTAAAAATTTATAGAGCTGAAAACGCCTCAGATATTTAAGATTTCTTTTACTTTGATTATAAGAGAAACGGAGTCCAGCACATTTTCACTAGATAGAATATACCCTACGTGACATCCTCATGGTCAGTTCCTTGATTTTAGATGAAGAGAGAAAAAAATAACAGATTTCAGGGAGTTGGTGACAACAGTAGACTTACTGGCATCATATGAAGTGAGTAAGGGATATTTCATGTACTGCTTTGACATGTATTTTTCTTCATCTAGAGATTTGCAACTGTTTGCAAATTATTTGTTGGCATATCACTAATGTCATGAAAGAGTTAATCTGTATCACCCAAGGTGTTTTCTAGATCTCCAACTATAAAAAGACACTGATTAGGTTTTTTTTATTATGCTATCATGACTTTAAGAATTATCCAACTACCAGTTATTTTTTATGACTAATCCTACTTGTTCCACACAACCAGTCACTAAGATTTTTTCTTTGATTTTTTCCCTAAGTATTACTCATCACCTTAAAAATAATAAAGATACAAGCCCATCTAAAGACTCCCTTTAGACGTCTAAAGATTTCCTTTCCCCATGAATTATGTTCTTTTTTTTTTTTGACAGAGAGAAAGACAGCCAGCGAGAGAGGGAACACAAATAGGGGGAGTGGGAGAGGAAACAGCAGGCTCCCAGCAGAGGAGCCTGATGTGGGGCTGGATCCCAGGACCCTGGGATCACGCCCTGAGCCAAAGGCAGATGCTTAACAACTGAGCCACCCAGGTGCCTGCCCCCCTCTATGTATTATGTTCTGTTTCCTCTTTTGAAACATTGCCACTGGTAAATACTAAAACTAAATAAAAGATAAAATTTTACTTATTTTCTTTGCAGCTGAATTTTTCAACCTCCCACATAATGATACCACAGAAAATGGCATTTAGGAGTCAAAATTAGAACCGTTATCAATAAAATAATTAAGTGTATATGCAAACCATTGATATGGTGATTAAGAGGTCACAACCTATTATGCAATCATTTTAAGAAAATTTTCCATGCCTTGGTGGAAGGCAAATCAACAATGAAAAAATAAATCTACTTAATAAAAATTCTTACTTGTATCTTGAATGTATGATTTCCAGTCAAACTCAAAGCGAGTTTCATTGACAAGCGTGCCATTGTAATTCATAGTTACATTCCTTTCTATACTGTGTTCCTCCAGAGAGGCATTGGTGGGAGGCCATTGTACACATTTATTCCGCAGGTTGCCCATGAACAGCTGCAGCCCAATCAGTGCAAACACGCTCAGGCAGAACACAGTCAGGATCATGACATCAGAGAGCTTCTTCACTGACTGGATCAGGGCCCCCACAATGGTCTTCAGGCCTTAAAGAAAGAAGGCTATGACTATGAAGACTTAGAAGGTCAGAAATAACAAAAGCCTTACACGATTTTCTTGAAAACATCAATTCCATGCATAAGTCTGAAAATAATTGTAATGCTAGTGGAAAAGCAACACTTCATGGTAGGCTAGAGTGTTAAGGAGATAAGCTCTGGAAACATAATGATCCAAATAATGAAATGAAGATCATATCCCATTATGTTGAGAGAACATAATGGGTGGTGCATGGTCTTCATGAAGCCTATATTAAGAAAAGGCTCTTGTATTTCTCCTTTTTGCTAATGAAACCCACCCCATACTTTCATTAGTGTCAGTTGTCAGTTTTATAGCAAATTACCTGAGTACCATATTTTTAAATGCTTATTTATAAGTAGGAAAGGTTTTGCTGTAATTCTGGAGGTGGTTTGGGGTATAACTACACTTTAAGATAATAAATCCTCTATGCAAACTCATGCTATTCTTCATTATCTTATTTCCTTTCTTTTAAAGCAGTATTGGGATTTACATTGTATATACATTATCGTCAATACCTACAATGAACAAGAAATTACAAATTGGTACATTTGGTAGGAACCAAATCCTTGGTACAACTAACATGGAGAAAAAGAAAACAAAACATGACATCTCTAAGTACAAATCACACACAGACTGCATATTTCAGTATCTCATGAAAATCACTATTAAACTCCTAGGCTGATAAAAAGTAGAAAAACATAAAAACTTACGTCCATATAAGAATTATTTCCTGTAAAGCATTTGATTTTGATTATGATTTTGATTACAGTATTATGGTTCCTGATTTTCTGTAATGCTGCCAAGCAAAGAAACTGTCACTGTGAAAAAATATGATGGGTCAGCCCCAGTGTTTAACCCCACTCTCACCTGGAATGACTGAAATTGTTTTCAGTGCTCGGAGAACTCTGAATGTTCTTAGTGCTGAGACATTGCCCAGGTCCACAAACTCTGTCACGTATCTGTAATAGGGAGTTCACACACAACACAATAACAGGATACAAAGAAAGAGCTGTAGGTACAAGGAGCCTTATGCTTCACACCAATCACTCCTTACCTGGAATTACAGAAATAGTTTTCAAAGCTCTCAAGACTCTGAAAGTTTGAAGAGATGAAAAATTGCCTAGGCTTACAAATTCTTTTACATACCTGTAGAATTAAATCAGAGTTATTCAAGATTTAAGCAGGATTTATATTATTTGCTTGGACCTTTTATAAAGACCTTCTTGGTGATTCTAAATGATAGTTTTGTTTTCTTAACCTACATAATTTAAGGCTCCTTATAGATGTAAACTTCATCAAGTATATAATCGTGTTGTTATTTTGGCAAGCAATATAATTAACATCATGTGTAATTAAGGAGAACTGAGTAAATAGAAAATAATTCTTGGCTATAGTTTCAGGGTTTCAGTTAGAAAAAAAAAAGGTATGAAATCATCCAAGAGAAATTTAGGCAGAAAAAGGCAGATTGCCTTACTATCTGTACATGAAAAGGTTTTTCTAGTGCAACTCCTAAGTGAAAGTTAGGCAAGGTAAGAACAAGATTTTTTGAGGGCTCAATGGTGCCCCTGCTATTACTGTTACTTTAGTCTCAAGAAACAGTTGTTCCAATATGCTTTCTTTTGAACTGTGGCCAGAAGGAATGGGAAGAATTGGCTTATCCTAGTTATGGAATTAAGATGAGACAGGCAGCATTTGGAGACCTGAGTATGTCAGCCCTACTTCTCCTCCTATCTACCCCATTATGCCTATAAGAGGCCAAAAAAATCAGCTCCCGAAGGAACGGTGAGACCAGGTGGACATGGACCACCTTCCTACACACTAATTTCACCTACTCCTGAACAGCCTTCGATTACTTTTCTGAGTCTCTTCTTCCTTGGGGATGTTTACCACTAGAAAAAATTAAAGGGGATGGATAGAGAAATTGTATATATTACTGAGTGTATCCAGATGGGAGATGAAGATAAGAAGGTTTATGTTGAGGGTAAAGAACGATATGAAGACAATCATAAAGGGAAAGAAAAGAGGAAGAAAGAAATGGGATCAGGTGAGGAATAGGAAAAGACAGAGAATGTGTCTGCTCTTAAGTCTTAAAAATCAATTTGCTGATGAAATAATAATTTATTATATTAGATACATAATATATTAAGTACCTTATTTTTTCCTATTAGTTTTATCTGTCAGAATGTTTTGATGCTCATAGATGCTTATATTCCATTATTCTACCAAACTAATAAAAGAAGACAGAGAGAGGGGTGTCTGGGTGGCTCAGTCGATGAAGCATCCAACTCTTGATTTCAGCTCAGGTCATGATCCCAGGGTTGTGAGGTAGAGCCCCGAGTTAGGCTCCATGCTCAGTGTGGAGTCCACTTGCCCCTCCCCCTCCCTCTGCTTGCACACACTCCCTCTCAAATAAATAAATAAACAAATAAAATCTTGAAAAGAAGACAGAATACATAATATAGGTAAGGTCAATGAAAGTTTGTGCAGCCAGCAGGTGTTTGTGGCTATAATTTTTAAAAGTCATTTTCACAGATGTATTATGCATACACCTGTGCTTTCACATTCTGTGCATGTGGGAGGGTGTGCGTGTGTGTGTTTGTGGCAGGTATGAAGTTTGCTGACATGCTTGTTACACATGGAAATTGCAACTTCAACCCCCTGCAGCGGTTGTATGCGGAAGTGAACTGCCACTTTGACCTGTTGCGCTAAATAAAATCAGGAGCTTAAATGTCTAAATCATACCAAGGTGCTTTTCAATTAAAGCAAGCTTAGTCTTTAAAAACAGAAGCACTCATAGAAAGCCAAACCACATTCTATCTTACAGTTTCAAAAAAGGCACTTACGCAAATGTAATGACAGTGAAGTCGAGCCAGTTCCATGGGTCCCGAAGGAAAGTAAAGTCTTCTAAACAGAAGCCCCTTGCAATAATTTTTATAAGTGATTCAAAAGTATATATTCCTGTGAAGGTGTACCTGGAGGCGAGTATCCAAAAAGAATTGATAAAGCAATAATTTTCTTTTAGAGCATATCAGTTTCTTATCACTCTGTCATTGGGATAGAGGAATATTAAAAGAGGAATCGAAGTAGGTTGATGTTATTTTCATGGAAATAAAACATACCCTTACATTTAAATTCACTCCCCAAGATATGAAGAGTTGTTTTTAAAGTGTCCTACAGGTGGAAGAAGAAATACATGCTATATAAAATCTATGTAGCTACTGTCTGAAATATCTTGGTATTGACATAAATGAATAGAACCTCTTGAAAATTACCCAGTACATTCACATGATGGAGTGGCCAGCCAATAATATTGCAGAAGCATAAAATGATTTTCTTTTAGAAAGTAAAAAGCTAATTTCGATCATGTTTTATGAACGAGAGAACACTGACATGTTAGCAAGACTTGTGTTTTTCTTTCTACAAGACAAGACGTTTAACGAACTAACTTGGAAAAAAGTATTTTGTTAACATCAAAATAGAATAATTTTAGGGTCATAAGAGGCGAAAATTTAATTTAGATTAAAATGTTGGGCTAATTCAGAAATTTAGATGTTTCCTAAGTTTTGACCTTCTATTCAGAATTTGGAGAATAAAGTCACAGAAACCAGGGGGACTGAAGGTGGATGGGCCTCACATGTTAACCTCAATACTTTGGGTATTCTTTGTATGTAAATTTTATTATTTCCTGTAGGATCTCTGTTTCTTTCTGATTGGCTCCAACTTGGAAGTGTCCAGGGAGGGAAGGGGCTCTTGGGAATCCTTGTGGGTGTTGTTTTCAGGGTCAGCAGCCACAGAGCAAGAGTGGTTACAACCTGGGCAGGGCGAGCAGCCCCAGTAGCACGTAACACAAATCCAGCCTCTGCCCTCAGAGGTATCCCAGAACAGAGCCATCAGTGGAGTTAGTAATGCTTCGAGTTTCCAAAAACACTACTGTTACTTTGGCTTCAGTTAGTTTAGCCCTCAGTTTATTGAATTTTCAAGTTGTAAAGTCCCAAATTTGGGGATTTTTTTTTCAGTGACTTTTTGGATGACAACGCTTGAAACTGACATAGGCCTGACATGAAGTGGATGTGCCTGATGGAAATGAAAACTTGAAGAGGCCCAACATTGTCTTCTGATGGCCTGTGTAACAGCCCCTGATAAACTCTGAACTCACTAACTTCATCTGGAATTTAACAGGAACCAAGATCTACCATACTGGTTCATTTCTGCAGGTGCTTTCATCACATTTGCTTTGGCTGCTATAGACCCTAAAGAAAAAATGGTGAGTGTCCAAGGATGATGGGATTCTAATCACCATCAAATATAGGTGAAGGACAGATATTAGATCTAAAGCCAGCAGGCCTGAGGGCCAATACCATTTGTCTTCCTGCTTTGTACTTGTGCTCAGAAATGGCTTTAAGAAAAATACTCTTCAGTTTTGTATGGAAGGTACATAGTTTCAAAATCCTAAATATATAGATATAGATATCCAGGTATACAGGTCTATATATCTATACAGTTATATCTACACACACACACATACACACACACACACACACATTTGCTCACAGAGTAGGTGGTTTAAATATAAGTTGAACTTACTCTACATTCTTTGTCCAGTCGGGAGGGTTACTCATTGTCATAAACACACAGTTTGTCAAAATAGTGCACATAATTAGCATGCTGAATAATGTAGGTAATTGTTAAGGAATACACAAAAGAAAACCCAAATCCATGTATTATATTATATAAAACTAACATTGAAAACTCAAACTGGAATTTAGCTAGGACACAGCAACTGATACAGTGTGGGCCATTATCTAATTTCTTTAAATTTCGGTTTTGTCATCTGTAAAATGTGGGCAATAATATCCCCATCACAGAGCAGTTGTGTAGATTGAGATAATTATGAGAAAGGTTTACGTAAGTATAAAATGCTGCTTTTGATACTATTATTGAATCAATATATTTACCTCCCGGAGAACTTTAGTGGGAAAACTGTGCAATCCGGAGTGGCACAGAACGTGAGCAGAGAAAACTGATTCGAACTAATTTGAATTTGAACTCATTCGGGTGACTAAAATAGTAAATTGTGAGGAAGGCACATGCATGCAATATTGTAATTTCTTAAACACATGTTATAGAATAAGTTTAATACACTAAAAAAATACGTAGTCAAAGTATAGCCTGGTGCTGAGTGTGGGGTTGCTCTATTTTCACTGAGTTTGTTCAAGTGCAGCCATACTGAGTATGAGTAAAAGTGGAAATTCCAGAAGGCCAGGACTCAAAGTGACATGAATGTAATTAAAATTCAACATGAAAGTAATCTTGGGCAAGTCACTCAGCCACTCTTGCCACAGAATCTTATGTCTCCACCGACTTTTCTACAACGCAGCTAATCAGGTATAGACCTGGTCAGTTTGAGGTGCAGAAGACGTGAGTTAAAATGGGTAAGGTCCGTTGCACAGGCCTACGTATTAGTAGATAGGATCCAAGTGTGAGCTCAAACTAACGACTAAACATAACAGCATTCTGGAGCTAGTCTAACCACTGTATTTCAGAAATTAGAGAAATAAGACCTAAGCTCTAGAGAAATTAGATAACTTGGCTGAGGAGTAGAACACAAGTTTCCTGCTTTCATATCCAATATTCTTTCCACTACAGTTGACTGCCAAAACAAAAATTTTCCGGAAGTGAAAAAGGACGTTTTCATCAAATGACCACATGATGGCAGTAGGAGTGCAAACTAGGATAAGGTAACCTCCACAAAGGTAAAAATCTTGAATGTAGAATTTTTATGTTTTGAATCTTTTAATATTAATAATATCATATTTATATCAGTAAGGACTCTCTTGCTATCAGGTCAAAAATAGAATGGCCTTTTCAGATTTAGAATCCTTTTTTTAAAAAAATCAGGTAGTACGTGTTTATGAAAATTACAACATTTTCATATTTATTAACACCAAAGTCATCAAATGAGACATAATCAGAAATAAAGTTTTTTTTTGCCAATGAACATGAATAGATGAATTTGGTTGGAGTCCATTTTTAACACCAATGGAAACCTCAAAGTCAAATCCCTAAAGACCGTTTGGAAATATAATCTTCAGCTTCTTTCTTTAACTTCCGAAGTCTTTACCGAGCAATCAGTTTTCCATGACACAGTCATAATTCAATGACTTAAATTTGAAATTCAGCCAGTATTCCAGTATTTCCTCATGGATTTCATTAGGAAAGTCCAAGAATTAACTAAGTATTGGCCAAAACCTCCTGACATTCTCCCATAGAAAATATACTTAAAGGTTTATTCTAAGGTACACTAAAATGCTTTATATAATAGATATGTCTGAACTTGGCTCTGGAAATAGATTTGTCTGTTATTATATCATTATTCACCGCAAATTCTAGATCATGACAGCCTTTGTGCAAAGATGGTAAGGATAAATATGGCTACTTTACACTAGATTTGTAAGACTCAATACATTAGAGTATTTTTAGGAAGATATATATAAAATATATATAAATATATAAAATGTTACAGACTGACATGTAATTTACATTTGAAAGATATATATATTATATATGTAATATAATATATTATAATATATAATATTAAAGACTTCGTAAGATTCAGTGGCATCCATGTGACTAATAAACTGTAAGAATAAGACTTATATGACAAAAGAAGACACAAAAACGAGAGTGATAAAAGCCATAGAATATGGACATTTCCCAAGCCAATTTTATATTTAGCTAGAAAGCACTTATAGATTACACACAAATAGTTAATATTGATCACTTGAAAAGGATATGAATGTACCAAAATCTTAATAGCTATTTTCCTAAGAGGATTGAAGGGAGTTAAAATGTACAGGGCAGAGGTGGCACTGAACCGGAAGATGGCCTTCCCTTTATTCAATACTATAAAAGTCTGTAAGATAGGAACACAACATAGAAGTATAAAAGTATAAACCATTTCAACTCTATTGCCTACTTCTGTTATTTGTCATAATGAATTATTCCAATGTTGCAACTTGCAATGTGTGCCATGCAGACCAGGGGTCCCTGGATCTCTTAACTCAGAGGACATCCAATGGTGTCCCCTACCTTTTACTTGATACTTACCTGCAATTTTATCATACATAAGGTATTTGGCCAAGAGAATTTATTTATTGTCTTAACATTTTAAACATCTGAGTTAAAAGAGAGTCTTAAATGGGTGCATATTTCATTTCATTCTAAGACTCTTCAGACACTACATTCCTTTTATAGTCATTTCGGCTTTCCCAATTCAAGCACTTGAAAATTAGTCCTGTAGAATGCAAAATCATTCACTAGAACTAATACTTTTTTTGAAATTATTTTTAACCCCTTATTCTTTAAAATAAATATTATCATCCCTCCATGGGCAATAGGAAATAAAAACAGCCACCCTCAAACCCGTTCTTGAGTTAGATGGACAAAATCCAAGAATTGATTTTTGGAAGCCAAGCTCCCTGGAGAGTATCTGCTGACCAGGAGTGCTAAATTCTGTATTGGGATTTCTGAGTTAGCTGACACACTGAATTCTAATCCTAATTGACTGCTCATCTCATGTAGTGCCTTTTTTAGCAGAGTGAAAGCTCACAGCCCCCGAACCATGAATGTGATTGGAATCACATTCCAAGCATTAGATATATTTAAGATCAATTAGCCATGTGCAGACAAAAATATAAAAAAATTAAGTAGCAACATACAATAACATAAATAACATATAATGAAGGATTCTGACTCTGTGTTTCTTAAGGCATTTACTAATAATCATGTAACATAAAATTTACCATCTTAACTGATTCTAAATGTATAGTTTAGTATGGACTTTTTAAAAGAATGTATTGGATGGCTTATTATAGTGAAGTACCTTAGCACCTTTTAAATCTAATTAGTTCAGTAAAAATTTCATTATCACAACTCCTCAGGATAATATTTACTGCACGAAGTCACTTCAATACCAAAGAAAAAGTTCAAGATTGGTGGTAGAGGAGAAAGGCTGAGAAATAGCATCAAGCTCTTTACAGCCCATGGCTGCAGAAAATTCATGAAATCATTTTAACGAGTGAATAATTATGTGCCTCAGAACAAATTTCAAAACAGCGTTTTGACTGAATCAGAAATGAGATTCTATATATGAAATATCACTTTAAGGATACATTTGTATGAGCATAACTTTTCATACATTAGATGGTGGTCAGGTTTGTCACTTACCCCTTCATATATAGTCATCAAACTCAAGTAACATTTATTGAGCTCCTATTTGATAAGCTGTTAATATGCATGAGCATGGCAAACACCCGGAAAGTATCATGGAAGTAGTTTAGGTCCAAATATTAATTTAATTAAACTTCAGTGCAAAAGATAGATATGAACTGTTCAGCACAAATATTTGCAAAGCTCTGTGCTACAGTTTACAGGGAAAACAAAGATAGACATGACCCCAAGAAGTTTATATACTAGTAAATGTTCAACCATGTCAGCCAACAGAAGAAAATCTAGAAGGATAAGCAAAGGTTTACCTAGATCAGAGCTGGCCAATAGGAATATTATGTGAATTACAAATCTGAGCCCATATGTGATTTTAAATATTCCGAGAGCCATATTTTTAAAAAAGTAAAGATCCAAGTGAAATTATTTTAGTAATATTTTCTATGACCTATATCCATTATATTATCATTTCATGGAATCAATATTAAAAATTAGTGAGATATTTTACATCTTTTTTTTCACATCAATTCTAAGTCTTCGAAGTCTGGATTCCCCACATGTAAAGTACCGTAGCCACAATTGGCTCATGTCTATTGCATTTGGCAACACAGTCCTAGACGAACACATGCGTGGCTTTGCTAGTTCCGACTCTCTTCAGCAAGGTACAAGCAGTTCTGATTTTCAAGGCAAAACAAGAAAAACAGGCAAACACCTCTGCTACTCAACAGTCTGACAATCTGGAGAGCAACATTAGGAAAATAGATGTAGGATTTAGTTGAACTTGTAGTTATTGAAAGTTCAAAGTCTGGAGTCAGATATCTGGCTCAAAGCTGACCCCGCAGCCCGCCAGCGGGGCAAGCCTAGACCAGTTACCTCAGCTTCCTGCTGCTCGTTTGTCTCTTTTGGAAAATGGGAATACATATTCTTAGCTCATAAAGTTGTTGTGATTGCAGTTCAGTAGAGATTCTGATGCAGAGTATTATGTACTTCTAGTAAATCCCTCAGGTGATTCTTCAATAGCAAGGCTGTGAACCTATGTCTGTTAATGGGCACTATTTAAAGTTGCCCAAATTGTTAATGATTATGTTGTACACATGCATTAAAATCCTTCCCCTTAACCTAGCTGCACAGTCAATAAGGAAACAATGATGTTAGACTAGTTTGGTAGAAATCGCTATTTATGAATCTGTGCTTGTTACTACAGAGTGATTTTGTCTCTGAGTTTTTAGAAGTGATTTGTTTATAAATTCTTTTTTTCCAAGGTGGCATTGAATTTAACAAGCCATAGTTTTCCAGTCTCTTTTTCTAAAGATGTCCGCTATTTTAATTTTTCTTTCAATCTAGGGGCCATGTTCTTTACACTAAATAGTTTCAGTTTAAGGCCCAATTTTGTATTTATCTAAACATTATCAAAAATTACCAGAATAACAGGACTGCCTCTAAATGTATTGCATTTGTCTGCTCTTAAAGTAAATGTACTGGCAAAAGTAACAGGGGAAGGCTAGCAATGATTATGAACAATAGAAAATACAGAATACACTCGTGGTTGATTAAATTGGGGAATGAACCACAAGAGACTATGGACTCTGGGAAACAAACTGAGGGCTTCAGAGGGGAGGGGGGTGGGGGAATGGGATAGGCCAGTGATGGGTATTTAGGAGGGCACGTATTGCAAGGTGCACTGGGTGTTATACGCAAGTAATGAATCATGGAACTTTACATCAAAAACTAGGGATATACTGTATGGTGACTAACATAAATAAATAAATAAACAAATAAATAAATAAATAAATAGATTTGTGCTTTAGCCTCAAAATTTAAAACAAACAATTTTCAACTTGTACATACACTATGCTCCAAGAATATATTTGGAAATCAACTGTTTGTACTGAATATATTTTCCCACAGAAAGCATATACATACACATACATATACACATAAACATATATATTTACATACCACTCAAAAGCCTATCTAACTCTTAGTGAAAAGGAATTCTGTATTAATGGTACTGTGAAACCTTATCACCATGGAAAAGAACTTGTGACTCTGCAAATGGCAAAAGAATTGCAAGTTGGGCTGTCAGGTGCACCTTTCCCCTTGAAGTTGCCCTGGCATGTGAATAAGGGACATTCCCTGGCTCCATCTTCTGCCAGGAGAGGAAACAACATTTTCCCGGTTTTCAGCTGCTGGTTGGAGAAGAGATTTAGAAGGGAGGGGTTGAATGAGAGCCACGTGGCAGGAGGAGAGATGTTTCAGAAGTTTTGAATGTAAAGAACATCATAGAAAGTCAAGAGATTTCATCAGTACTTACTTCTGGGAACATTGCTCATCTGGGCCAACTCCATGGCATCTAATACTTTTTTTCCCCCTGTGGGCATTCTAAAGGGTTTTACCTACTTCCATGCCTATTTTGTGATAATCTGTGGATTCAGGCCAACATTTCCCACCTTTTCTGGCTCACTGAGAAATGGAAATCTTTCTCACAGCTTCACCACCTGATGACTGAAAGGAGCATGCAATATCTAACTTTTTTTTTTCTTTCCTGGTCTTATTATATTTTTCCCTTTAGGCTAGGGATAAGCGGCCCAAAGAACAGCCCATGGCACTTGCCTGCCTGTGGCGCACCCACGCTTAAGTATCTGGCCTTCCCTAATTACACACGTGGTCTTCAAGCCAGGGATCACTAGCCAAAATGCCCACAGAGGCGAGGTGGTGGGAGGTCCCTATCAATTTTTTGGTATGCAAACCAGTGAAGCTAGATCTGATATCATAAGAGAAACCCTAAATATGCAGATCCTATGTGTGTGCGTGTATGCATGAGTGTGTGTGTGTGTGTGTGTGTGTGTGTGTGTGTGTGTGTGTGTTCTCTTGATTTATAGATCTTGGAAGCTAATTCAAAATAAACAATATTGCCTGGGGCGCCTGGGTGGCTCAGTCGTTAAGCGTCTGCCTTTGGCTCAGGGCGTGATACCAGCGTTCTGGGATGGAGCCCCACGTCAGGCTCTTCTGCTGGGAGCCTGCTTCTTCCTCTCCCACTCCCCCTGCTTCTGTTCCCTCTCTCGCTGGCTGTCTCTCTCTCTGTCAAATAAATAAAATAAATCTTAAAAAAAAAAAAAAACAATATTGCCTGAGTCAAACCAGATGTGTCTGTGGGCTCAATACCTCACAGTCAGTTTTTTAAAAAAAAATCTCTGCGTTAAGCTCATGCAAAAGACAATTTGTACCCAGGGAGGAGTCTGTAGAGTTGCTTGTCCCTAGGCTTTAGCTGGGTGTCATGGTGGGGGTGGGCCAGTGCGGAGACAACCCTATCGGAGGTGCCCCGCTGGGCTCTTAGCCGGGTTACAGCTGCCCCTGCCTCCACTCAGAGCGGAGACACTCTAACCACAGGTGCAAATGCAGTCTGGCTGTCAACTATTTCCCAGCCTGTGTCTTCAGCCTATATGGTGGGTGTGGTACATTATTAGATGCTCAGTTCACTGACTGAAGAGGACCGGTTTGAGGTTCCGTTTTACTGCAGACTTGCTGCGTCAAAATTTTGAGCAGATTATTCCCTGTTGATTTCTACATCTGAAAAGAAAAGATGTGAACCACCTTAATGAATTCTAAAGTGCCATAAAGATACGAGAATGAAAAGGTTAGAAGTGTGTGTTTGTCTGGTTCTCAAACACATACACATACTAACACTTGCGTATTTGAAAGCAGGACCAATTTTCACATTGCAACTTTACTGCTCCATCTTTCCTCCCAAATTTCATATTCAGAAAACAATGCTATCTGGTACTTGAGCACCTCCAAAATAGATTCAGATCCCATCCATTATTCTCTGTCTTCATTGTCAAAAATCTAGACCAAGCGTCCATAAAGACTCCCAGCTTGATCATTAAAAATATAAAATGGACCATGTCACTCCCCTAACCTAAGTCCCACTGAGAATTCATTTTGCCCTTAAACTTCAAACTCTTTAATAATGCACTTCAAAGCACCTTTATCTAGCCCTGACCCACCTCCCCAACCACATCTGATTCTCTTCCTACTTATTATAGGCCGGCTATATCGTATGTCCGCTTGTAGGCTATTCCCTTTCCCTGGAAGACTTCTCTCTCCTCTCCTTGCTATCCTTCAGATCCCAAATTAAATGCATTACTTTATAGAGGCACATAATTTAAATTTGCTGAATCTCTCCTCCTTGGAAAAAAAAAAAGGTGTTTATCATCCTATTAGAATCTGTTGGGAAATGTAATTGTCTAATTATTTTAGAAGTTGATATAAACCTACTGAGTCTTAAAGATTTTTGTTTTTACAAAGATAGGGCATGCCCCTGAGGAGAGAAATAGGGAAGCAACAAGTCGGGTTTGGGAAATATTACCAACCTAGGAGATGGGTGAGCTTGCAAGATGGTGTGATTAGAGGGGCAGGAAAAGCAGCAATAGGCTTATCTATTTTCTACTACTGACATTTCTTTTCCACCGGCATTATCAGTGCAAAGACTGCACACCCGAAGTAGCATGGCAATGGGCCCCAGACGCTGACAGATCTGTTTTAAATCTAGTGTCTGTTACTTAATAGCTTTGTGATCTTAGGCAAATTACTTCACCTCAGTTTCATTATTTTAAAATAAAGACAAGAGTTATCTTGGAAGGACATGAGGATTAAAGAGGAACTGTAAATATCCTGATATGTAGTGCATTGAGGACAGAGTTATAATATTTGCCTGCTCATGTGGCATTAATCTGGTCAATGAGTCCATCACATAGCTAATTAATTAGCTTGTTTGGTTTCAAAAACGACTTTCTTTTAGATTTTTGTCACTCTAAATTGAAGAGTTTCTTCCTAATATAGCAGGTACTTAATAAATGCTAACCATTATTTTACTACCATAATCATCATCTGGGATTGTTTCCGAGCCAGAGATGGGGAGGTGACAAAGAAGAAAGGGGCATTAGGAAAAAATAGTGGATGAAGAGGAGAAAGATTTGGAAGTCAGCTATAGTGCCATGGGTGGAAGGGAGAGCCTGGGGGACTGCTAGTTCTAGAGGAGCTAATGATATGCCAAAAAAAAAAAAAAGTTACAAATTGGGGACTGTTCATAAGACAATTTATGGAATTATAAGGTTTTATTTACCATTTACTTTTCTGATTTTCTGTTAGATTACTTTTGCAAGAAAAACTCCCTAATCCCAATTAAAAACAAAACAAACAGCTCTCTCTACCCAATATAACAATTTAAAATTCCTGTAGCAATAACAGACCAGGCATGAATTTGAAATCACAAATTCATATGACTCTTCATGCAGCTCCAATAAAGAGGCCGTATGCATCTTTTTTAGAAGAGCTGATAAAAAGGGAGAATAAGTTGTTCATAAATGGCCCGCGACACAATCAAGGAAAGAATACATTTTTAACTGGATACGTTTCTATATTCCATGATTAACATCCATTTTCACTACAGATCTAAAATACCTCATTCTATTTCCAGGACACTGTCACAAAGGATATTTTCTTCCATGGTACTAATGAGTCATCTGTAATTTTAAGAAGAACATGGGAAGAAAGAAATTTTCTGTAATAAAGAGTAGGTGAAGAATTTGAACATATAGCCAAATGGTACAAAATTATCCCAAGCTTTGAAAAAAAAGAATGTGAAGAAAAAAATAAGGGGAAAAAAAGGTGTGCTCACAAGCTAAATGTGACTTGCCACATAGCTGCAGTAAATAAACAAACAAAAGGAACCCAGCCTGGAATCATGTTTCGAAGAGTGCTGGACCACGGGTAACACGATATGGAAAATTCCGTGATCGTATTCTGATAGCACTGTTATTTCATTTTTTGGTTCTTACCGTGGCCTGCTGACAGCTTAAAACCTCTGAGGGTCTGGAAATGCTTCACGCATCAGGAATGTTCATGAGATGATTGCTACTATCTCTTCAGTTGTTACTACAATATCACTGACCAGGGATTAAACTACTTTAACAATTTTAGTAGAACTCTCGAACATTATATAACTTGCACATTTTAAACTAGGGCAAAGAAGATAAAAATATGTGGGCATATGCCATCTGAAAATACACCCTCAGCAATGACAGTTCCATAAGCTCACTGACATTGTCTTCTTAGAAGATCATAGAGGGCTCTAGTGTGGTTTGCGTTGTTTCTAGTCCTAACACATAAATTTCTTATACAGATACCACTGTACTTTAAAATATAACATAAAGAATAGATTCTGCAATCATTTTTATAGTAGTCTTGCTTTGTTTATTCTATATATTAATAAGAAAGAAACTAAAGACTTTGTCTATAGATATAAATGGCACATTAATTGTCATACTTGACTTAAAACTTAGGGAAGTAAGTCACTGGCCTGCCTATATTTGTATATTCCAACTCACTCAGGCCATAAAATCCACATCCCCAATATCAGGAATAGTGGGATCTTCAGTGACATTTCCACCATTAGAAGCTTTGTGTATGCGAGGGGAACCGTGTGTGTCAGCCGCCGTTTTAATGAAGATCACCCTGCTGAGCTCAGATATCCAAGTCGGACAATAAAATTGGTTACCAAATATCAAAAGAAATACTCACTATTTTTTAAAAAGCTATTAATTTTCTAAGCATTCCAACTTTAATCAGAGCAAACTAATCCAGAATTTGAGGCTACTCCTCAAAACTGAAATAATCCAATTATAGAAAGAAAATTTGAGACTAGAAACCAGTGTAATGGCAACTAGAGAAAGTCTTCACATGAAAATGCTAAAGAAGGAAATTTTAAACACGTTGCATAGTCGTGTGTCCTAAGCATGCAATGTTACTTTCCAAGCATTTCAGGGCTGTGGAGTTTCATTTGTATTGCTGTTGAACGGCTTACATTTGGAGACTTGGGTGATGTCAGGCCAGTGTTAAGGCAATGGAGAGCCTTACCTTGGGGAAAACTCCTTCCTGATAACAGTATTTCTCTTATCAGGTTGTCCTGCTTGCACAGTGTGATTTGTTCCAAAATGCCAAAATGTCTTCCCTTCCTCATACAATGTGCGTTTGGAGATAAGGATAGATGATGTTAGAGGCAAGTTTGAATGTGAACCTAACCAAGTCTGTAAGGGTTACTTCAGCACAAGAATCTGGCTGACTGATTCCTTCAGAGCTGGTCTTTCATCCTCAGTTTGAAGACCTTTCTTTGAACTATTTGAAAGGGTTTGCATAATTTTCTTTTCCAGCTGCTTTCATATCCTTTGTTATATATCATTTGTATTAATCCAATCAAGGGGTGTTTTGTTTGGGGACACTCCCTCAAGACAACAACTGTTACGTCTGAAAACTCTTTAATTTAAAGGAAAGATTGATTGGATAATCTGGTTTCCACATAAAGAATTGCTGCCCTTGTCAACATGTATTAGTTTGGTCTTTCTCAAAGTATTCGTTTACTGTTTTACAAATAAGGACACAGTGTATGAGCTGCGATGCTAGATTTAAGCCCTGTTTGATGAAGGGGTAGAAACTGGGTAGCTGTAATAATTTTTAGGTTGTGATTACTACCAGAAAGGGGGGACATGGATGTTGGGGGTAGCAAAAGCCCTGCTGAGGACAGAGCCCCCTTACCCATGATAACAGCACCTCTAAACAGGCTAAAAAAATAAAGAAACAAACTCTACGGTGTGAATGAATGTCTGTCTGGAAACACATCAGAGTCATTACTTCAAGAATGAAGCAATTTCAAATAAGTTAAAATGTTTGTAAAATTGAATAATCTGCATTGTTGCTTTCCTTATACAGATAAACCCCTCATCATTTGCTTAATTTGGGTTTTAGCTTTTCAGATAATATATCAAATTAATTTTCAAAGGAGTGACTGAACGATAAAGTGCAACTTATAATTTAAATGGTAGTTATGAAATGGATAAACTCTTACCTGCTAGGATTTAACATTATGTTAAAAAGCAAAGTAAATAAAAGATAATGAAATCTATAGAAAACAGTTCTTTATCTCTTTCTTTACTGTATAATGTGCAGACTGGTTTTTAAAAAGGGAAAGTAAGTCCTGAAATTGGTTATATCCTGAAAAATTAAAAAAAAAAATCTGAACATAGTGAGATTTTTACTTCTGAAACTACGGTAGTCAATAAAGAAGCAATTTGCAAAACTGTCTCAAATCCACATATTAAAATCACCAAACTTATACGTTTAATAAGGACTAACTTGATACAGAACTGTGCCAGCAACCAAGAGAGTCCCTAAAAGTTTTGGGGTATTTTAAGGCTCGTGTCCAACTAAAAAATTTTATTTACTCAGTTACAATTTTTTTGCCCCATTCTTCTACCAAGAGTTCACAAAGTGAAAAAGATAATAAAATGCTACAAATTAACTAGTCATAAATTTAATCTAAAATCAATACGATACATTTTTTTTCAATTTTATCTTTTTCTATGCTTTCCTTCTTGGTTTGGTGAAGTCATGGTCATAATGAAAGACTGGATGCTTAATACAAAGTATTCATTTCAAGCATGGATACAGAAAATACAGGCATTTAAATACTGTTTTAAAAGTTCCTCAGAATACTATATTTTTGTTAATTCTTACCAATATCAATATACTTTCACCAAAAAAATAAAAATATTTTTTGAAATAAAAATATTTTAAGCAAAATTTTATTTTATGTATTAATAATATTGGGAAAAATGGCAGAATAGATCTCATTATTTAAATTTTGATTTAACACCTCGTGATACAGCAATTCAGTTGTTTGTTTCATAGTTCAGCTGATTGATATACTGAGTTTTAATGGCTGTTACCACTAAACATAATACTTCCCAGAGATACATGGATCCAAATGGAAAAAGTACATTATTATTTGCTCTGAAGAATTTTTAAAACTGTAGTTTGTATAGGAATGTTCTTTTCTAAGGAGGAAAAAGTTTCTGCAGGAAATTGATTTATTATATATAACATGATCTGGAAATTGAAACCTTTGCGGCATCAAATTTTGTTCCATGAGAAATTAATACTAATATTTTTGAAATCTTTATCACTTTTGATAGTTTCAGGATTTTCAAGTGCAGAAAACACATAATAAAATTGTAGAGTACATACAATCTCTGGGGAGAATGTTTCAATTCGTTAAATTAGCTGCCTGCCTACATCATACATTTATTTTTAGGTATCTGTTGTGGTGCATTTCGGACAGCTCCATCTGTTATGATATAACCAATTTATTTCTCGCGGATGCATATGCATAAAACACACACAAATCTGGACTTTCTGCTAATTTGGCACATGTTGGTGCTACAACAGTCCAAGGTATGCAGTAGGCAATTAGCAGTAAAATACGCCTGATAAAAAACACTCACTTTCTTGTTGATATAGTATGGGTCCAGGTCCTCCAGCGGCTCTGACACCATCTCTGGAGGGATGTCTCCATAAATAAAGGGAAGGTTCTTCCCAGCTTCCAAGTCACTATTTGGCTTTGGGCCATTTTCGTCATCATCTTTCTTGTCTGGTTTGGGATTCTTAGCCTTTTCTTCTGCAATGCGTCTTTCAATAGCCGCAAGAGATTCTCTGGTGAAGAAGTTGAAGCTGTCAGGTCCTGGTGGTACAAGCACTGTTTGCTCCATCTTGTCATCCTGCACATTTTAATTACCATCTACTCTGCATATGAAAGCCCTAAAAAAAAGAAAAAAAAAAGGATGCAGATATTCTAAGGAGATTAAGAGAAAATTTTAATGTCTAAACTCTGGTCATGAAATAGGAACTAGAGGATTGCATTTTTATTTCTAATTAAATTGAAATGCAATTATGAAATACAAATTTTTTTGTAGTAAGACCATGGAACACTAGATCTACCCTTTTAATCAATTTTTAAGTGTACAAGACAGTATTGTTAGCTACCGGCACAAAGATGTACAGCAGATGTCTTGTACTTATTCATCTGGCATAACGGAAACTTTATACCCACTGCATATCAATTCTCCCTTCCCCCTCCCAACCCCCACAACCACCGTTCTACTTTTCTGCCTCATTGGCTTTGGCTTACCAGATATGTTTTCTATCTCAGGTTTTGTTAAGTGTCCCATGTTTATTAATTCTTGTGCTTTGCCGACACAGGAACTGTGCCATAACTTAAGAAAGTGATTCAACTATAGCCTTAATTAAAGTACATTAGGCTAAACACCATCATGTCCCTAATGGGCTGTTCACTCTGTGAGCCACCCAGATGAGGATGTATCCGCAGAGAGGCAATAAGAGCTTATCAACGGCATGGAGTAGAAAGGGAGTTGTTTCTGAGAGGATATAAAATCCAACCCCTAAGTCCTGACAGGTGGCTCCTGGCCAAGCCGATCAAAACAGTTTGCTTTAGCCAGCCTTAATAACCAAAGAGTCACTACTGACTGACTCACAGACCTGAGTCTTGATCTAATCTCAGATGGAGACAGCTAGAACTGTGCCCTGCTCACGTCATTAGCCATGCCAGGGTTGGCTTACCTGGACACGCACAGAGACAGTTCAGTGTTGGACAAATGCCGTTTATGTGACTAGGAATGAGAAAAAGACTAAGCTGGAAAGAAATTCCTAGATTGGGCCTCAGGTGGGAGAAGACAACAGAATTCTCCTATTTCAGGAAAAAGTGATCGGAAAGAAGGCAGGGTGCCATAGCTCAACAAGAGTGGAAGTGTTTGCTTCCCTAAAGCAATAAGGCTGTTCTTGCTGATTCTATAGTCCTGGAGTGCTAAACATACGATGCGGACCTGAGGCAAAACTCTCAACTCCATACAGCAGAGTCAGATCTGATCTGACGCCAGGAGCCAAATCCCAAGTGTATTGTTTCAAGGTATATTTAATATGAGCTCAAATTTCACAGATATTATGGAGCCAAAACTTCTCAGAGCCTAAGCTCCTGCTTGGCCATGAGTTTTATCTGGAAAGTGTGTTAACTCATTAAGGTCAACAAGCTATGAAGCAGTCAATTGCAGCTTTGCTGGATAGAAACTGTGATAACAACACTGCAGCCACGACTGTTTTGTGAGGCATCCTAGAGGGCCCTCAAATTTCACCGAAGGACGTTCCCTCTGCTGTGAGGTTTATGACAATATTTTTCAGTGGATGAAGAGAAACAAGTAGGACATTGAAGTTTAAATTTGGACCCTCCGTCTATTAAGTGAACTAACAAACTTTAGAGCTTGTAAGAATCTACCTGTAATCAGCTCAGGGCCTGGAAGAATAGAAAAATTAAATCAGTAAATGTAAATGAGTGGAAAAGGAATATTTTACCTTAAGACTCTACTTCCCCCACAAGGCATCAGGAAAACACTGGCAGTTATTTATTTGGAAATAAAAGTTTAGGGATAACAAGTACGGTGCTTTTTCTCATAAGGGAAGTATTATGACATAGATACTCTCACTTTTAACTAATTCGTTTTTTGACTGAAGGTATGTGTAAATGACATAAACACAAATCATTTAAAAGAAAATACAGTGTAAACTCTCCCTGCTACCTGCTCTCCAAAACTCGATTCTGCTCCCAGAGGTAACCACTGTTCTCTGGCTCCATATATTTTTCCAGGTGTGTAATAGGTAAACACTGGTCACATGAGTGTATGTATACTCACACATTTTCTATCAAAAAACACATACATATAGTATCTTAGTACACAAACTCTTCTGAACCTTTCATTTTTCACTTAAAAGTATATATTAGAGTTCATTCCTTATCAATTTTTATAGCTTCAACTCTCTTTTTATTGGCTACATGGTTTTCCATTGTTTCTAAGTGCTGTAATTTATTGAATCAATTGTCCAGTTACGAGTATTCAGGTTGTTTCTGATCTTTTGCTATTCTAAATAAAGCTGCAACTAATATATTTCATACACATATTTTCACATGTCTGCGGACATATTTATGGTATTAGTGTCTAAAAATGGACTTGGTTGTGTAAAACATGAATTTTTAATTTTGATAATTATTGCAAAATTACTCGCTATGAAGTATTGGCTCTCCAGACAGCAATATAATGCTGTGCCTGTTTGTCCACATCTTCACCACAAATGTGTTATTATACACATTTGTGTGTACACAGACAGAGGAAGTAAAGTTATACTTATTTGCATATTGTGTAAACACTGAAAAACTCCGACAAGTAGTAAGAGAATTAAGTGTCTGGGTTCAAAAACATAAGAAACTCAATAGATTTTCTTTACAGGAACAATACATATTTTAAAACACAATAGAAGAAACTAGAAGCTTTCCTAGTAAGATTAGAAAAAAGACACGGATAGCCCTTCTCACCACTCCTTTTCAACATTGTACTGGAAGTCTTAACTACTGCAATAAGACAAGAATAGGAAATAAAAGATACACAGATTAAGAAGGAGGAAATAGAAGTGTCTTTGTTTGCTGATAACAAATTTTTTATGTAGAAAACCCAAAAGAATTAAACAACAACAACCAAACCTACAAAAAACAAAAAACTCCTGGAACTAATGAGCAAGTATAGCAAGGTTGCAGGATACAAGATCAATACACAAAAGCAAATTGCTTTCCTACACACCGGCAATGAACGAGTGGTATGTAAAATTAAAAACACATAGGGTGTCTGGGTGGCGCAGTCGTTAAGGTCTGCCTTCAGCTCAGGGCGTGATCCCAGCATTCTGGGATCCAGCCCCACATCAGGCTCCTCCACTAGGAGCCTGCTTCTTCCTCTCCCACTCCCCCTGCTTGTGTTCCCTCTCTCGCTGGCTGTCTCTGTCAAATAAATAAATAAAACCTTTAAAAAAATTAAATTAAATTAAATTAAATTAAAAACACAAACCATTTATATTAGTCCCCCCAAAAATGAAATTTTTAGGCATAAATCTGACAGATTATGTACAAGGTCTATATGAGGAAAACTACAAAATTAATAAAGGAAATCAAAGAAGAGCTAAATAATAGAGATATTCCCTGCTCATGAATAGGAAAACTCAATAATATCAAGATGTCAGTTTTTCTCAATTTGATCTTTGTTTATTGATCTATTGATCAATGCAATCTCAATAAAAATTCCAGCAAATTATTTTGTGGATATTGACCAACTGATTCTAAAGTTTATATGGAGAGGCAAAGGACCCAGAATAGCCAACACGATACTGAAGGAGAAGAAAAAACTTGGATGACTGACAGTACCTGACTTCGAGACTTACAATAAAGCTACGGTGACCAAGGTAGTGTGGTATTGGTGAAACTATTGACAAACAGGTCAACAGAACAAAATAGAGAGCTCAGAAATAAACCCATATATATTTAGTCAACAGATCTTTGATAAAAGAGCAAAGGCAATATTATGTAGCAAAGATAGTCTTTTCCAACAAATAGTGCTTGAACAACTAGACATCAACATGCAAACACATGAATCTAGACACAGACTTTACACTCTTCACAGAAATTAACTCAAAATGGATCATAGAGCTGAATGTAAAATGCAAACGATAAAGCTCCTAGAGGAGAACACAGAAGAAAATTTAGATGACTTTTGGTGTGGGAATGACTTTTTTGATAAAAACACAGCAAGCAGGATCCATGAAAAAAATAATTGATAAACTGGATGTCATTAAAATAAAAAACTTCTGCTCTGTTAAAGACAATGTCAAGAGAATGAAAAGACAAGCCACAGACTGGGAGAAAATATTTGCAAAAGATAAAGCTGACAAGGACTGATGAAGCACCCGTCTGGGCTGCAGTTCCACATAACGGCAGAGATGATTTTAATTTTTATAGGACAGGGGCAGTCATTTCTGAAGCACAAGAAGATTTAGCAACATTTCAAAACTGAAGGGTTACATTGTATTCCTGTGTCTGAAGTTCTTCCTGTTGCTACAATCAGGCTGCACCTAAGAAGTAACACGTTTCCTAGGTTCTCTCGCTTCAACACCTTCCCAGGCTTGTTCAGGACCTGTTTTTACTTGAACTGCACTAGAAATAATGTAAATACATTTTATTTTAGTTCAAAAGAAAAAATATATATACAAAGAACAATTAACACTTTATAATAAAGAAAACAATCAACTTGATTCAAAAAAACGATCAAAGACCTTAATGGACACTTCACCAAAGAACACGTACAGATGGCACATTAGCATATGAAAAGATGCTCTGTATCATATATTATCAGGAAAATGCATATTAAAGCAACAATGAGATACCACTACCCACCTATTAGAATGGCCAAAATCTTAAACACTGATAATACAAAATGCTGACAAGGATGTGGAGTAACAGGAACTCTCATCCATTGCCATCTGGAATGCTTAACGGCACAGCCACTTCGGAAGATAATGTGGCAACTTCTTATAAAACAAAATTTACTCTTAGCCTACAACCCAGCAATTGTCCCCCTTGGTATTTACCCAAATGAGTTGAAATCTTACGTCTACACAAAAACCTGCACACAAATGTTTATGCCAACTTTATTAATAAAAAATTCCAAAATGTGGTAGCAATCAAGATGTCCTAAAAATGTAAATGGATTGATAAATGGTGGTATAGCCTGACAATGGAATACTATTTCTCACTAAAGAGAAATGATCTATCCAGCCATGAAATGACATGGAGGAAACTTAAATGCATAGTACTAAGTGGAAGGGTCAATCAGAAAAAGCTACATACTGCATGATTCCAATTATATGACATTCTGGAAAAGGCAAAATTATAGACACAGTAAAAAGATCAGTGGTTGCTGGGGGTTAGTGGGGAAAGAACAATGACTATGTGAAGGGCAGTGAAACTTTTCCGTATGATACTGTAATGGTACAAGTCACTACACATTTGTCCAAACCCATAGAATGTTCAACACCAAGAGTGAATCGTAATCTGAACTATGTACTTTGGGTGATAACAATGTGTCAATGTAGACTCATCAATTATAACAAAAGTGCCACTCTGGTGTGTGATATTGACAGTGGGCTGAGCTCACAGGGGGGCTGGGCATATATGGGAACTTTGTACTTCTTGCTCAGTTTTTATGTGAACCTAAAAAACAGTCCATTTAAAAGAGGAAAACACAATTAATGAATATTTCATAAATACAATGTAAGAATTTTTAAAAAATCTTTGAATAAACCTAAAACAAAGTATAAATGGAAAGACATATCATTTTCTTAGATAGAAATACAATATAATAAAGATATGAAATTGTCCTAAATTAATTAATGAATTAAATATATCCTTCCCAAAAATAACAAGAAAACTTTAGAACTGCACGAACTTGGAAAAATAAAAAATAACCAGAAAATTCTTAAAATTAACTTTGCTTTCAAATTCCTCTTAATTGTAAGAGCTGTATAAGAAGAAGTATTTATAATTTCCAAATAACAGGTTTCTTCTTATTTATTTATATTTAGTTTTATTATATTATAATCCAATAATGTACTTTGTACCATTTATGTTCTTTGGAATTTACTGAGATTTCCTCTTTGTCCTAATGGAGGTTGTTTTTTTAAGTGACCTTCCAAGAACACAGTAAAGATTTTCTTTGTTTTAAAGCTATAGAGTTCAGGGGCACCTGGGTGGCACAGCGGTTAAGCGTCTGCCTTCGGCTCAGGGCGTGATCCCGGCGTTCTGGGATCGAGCCCCACATCAGGCTCCTCCACTATGAGCCTGCTTCTTCCTCTCCCATTCCCCCTGCTTGTGTTCCCTCTCTCGCTGGCTGTCTCTCTCTGTCAAATAAATAAAATCTTAAAAAAAAAAAAAGTTGCCTTTAAAAAAAAAAATAAAGCTATAGAGTTCAGTTTATCTCAGTTAAATTTACCGTGCTTAGATCTTCTGTATCTGTACATATTCTTGTTCTACTTGATCTATTATGAGTTGAGAGAGGAAAATTAAAGTCTGTTTTAATGTGTTTCTATTTATTCTTATAGTCCCTGTGATTTTTGTTCTATGAATTTTAATGCTGTATTATTTGGTATGATCTATGGAGTGGACTGAACCCTTTACTACCTTAAATAGTCCTTGTCTCACTTTAATATCTTTCCTTCTGAAGACAATTTTGTCTGATGTCATATTAGGACTCCTGTTTTCTTCTTGTTTGCATTTATCTGGTATGTCTTTGCCCGTCCCACTTGGTTTCCTCCTTTCCATTTCACTTTTGCAACTTCCTTAATATGTATATATGTTTGGATTTTGTATATAGGTATATTTTAAATATATATGATCACTGTGGCCAATCACTGCCCTTCAAAGGGAATGTTATGTTGGAGATTGTTGCCCATGAAGTTGTGTAGATGGAACAGAAAGTTACTAAAACCTTCCTATTTTCCAGAAATAGTCTATTTGAGAAAAGCCTTCTAGGCAAATCTTCCTGATTACTAGCTGTTAGTTCCAACTGGAGAAGTAAACAACCAGGAAGATAGAAGAAAAACATTTTATGTTGATAAATACAATCGCTTCAACTGTATTACATATAATTATAAATTAGTTCAGACACTGGAATTACATTTATATCTGAGCAATTTCATGCATATTATAATAACATCACACTGAGATTAATGAAAGGGTTTTTGCAACTCTAAGTAGAGCTTATTCCAATATCTATTTAAAAGTAAACCTTGTATTAATTATATGAATAAAAAAATTTAAATTATAAACTATCCCATAAGTTTATTTATGGAATATTTACAAACTATCAGATACAATTTAATATTATATTTTCTAAGTACCACTATAGAAAAAAACTTCTAAATTATATTTGGAATTTGTACATACTTTGCTAAAAAATATAAAAATAAATAATGAGGGGCGCCTGAGTGGCACAGTCGTTAAGCGTCTGCCTTCGGCTCAGGGTGTGATCCCAGCATTCTGGGATCGAGCCCCACATCAGGCTCTTCCACTAAGAGCCTGCTTCTTCCTTTCCCACTCCCCCTGCTTGTGTTCCCTCTCTCGATGTCTCTCTCTGTCAAATAAATAAATAAATAAATCTTTAACATAAATAAATAAATAAACAAATGATGAGTTCTTCATTTACACTTGAAAGGAAACTTCACTCTTTAGTGCAAAAATGTGTAACTAAATACATGGTCCTAATTTTATGAAATTACATCTCATTTGATATGAAAGGGGGGAACATCAGAATCTGTGGTTTTGGCTTACACCCTTTTCTTTACAAGAGAACCAGGATTTATATATGCCTTTGGGTTGACAGAGGAGCCCTTGCTAACTTTCAAAAAAGGTAAGATGACACGCTCACTTTCTTAGTGAAAAGACTTCAAAGACACAGATGTATTTTCAAGAGGAATAGAGATATGCAGTTAGACAAAATAAAAAAAGAAAACTAAAAAAAAAAAAAGAAAGAAAGCAAAGAAAGAACCATAATTAGGCACACAAAATAACAGGAAGTGTATGTTAACAGACATCAAATCTGAAAGAATAAAAAAAAATGTTGGGAATAATTAGTATAATGGACAACAGAAAAATTGAAGGGGCTCCTGGGTGGCTCAGTTGGTTGAGCGTCTGCCTTCAGCTCAGGTCATGATCCCGGGGTCCTGGGGTCGAGCCCCACATCGGGCTCCCTGCTCAATGGGGAACCTGCTTCTCCCTCTCCTTCTGCCCATCCATCCCCACTCGTGCTCTCTCTCTTGAGTCTCTCTCAAATAAATAAATAAAATCCTTAAAAAAAGAAAAATGGAAGAAGAATGATTCTTTAGGAGGGCAAACAAAAGTAGAAAACAATTAGATAAGAAGTCTTAAAGAGGAAAAAAAAAATCCAAAATGGAAGCCAGAGGCTATAGCCAGAAAAAAGCTTGTAAAACAAAATATAGGATTTGTGACTGGAAAGAAAAAAAGTAATAGCCCAATATTCATTAATATGGGTGAAAGATGAATAAAAGGGAAAAATTTATCAGAACTTAGAAAGGATAAATAAATGATGCATTCTGATGATATCAAGCTGATATAAAAAAGGGAAGCTACAGCAGTAGCATTAGAATCACATTTCAGTGATGTTACACATTCTTGGGGGCTTTGTAAGATCAGAAAGTTCGTAATGATAATATTCTGTATCACTTCTAAGTTTCTGAATTCCTTACATGCATTATAATAAACGTCCCAGTCCTGGATGAAGTTTTTGCTTCTGGACATTTTGTATCTCTCTTTTCTGTAGAAGATTATGTATGTAGTACAGACTGGACTGGAGCAATTGTGTATCGCAGCCAAAAGATTTTTATTGTAAGGTGGCCTGGACTAGTGAACAATATGGTTTTGATCACCTTTGTAAAAGAGCTTCATTTAAAGCTATCTTAACTCATGAGGTCTCATAGTTCAGACTTCTTTGAGCATCTGAATTTTTCCACCCAAATGGAAATGTCTACAATAGCTCAGAATGAAGCATTTCCTTTTCATTGCAGCATTTCACACAAAAAGCCTGCAACATGAAGGCGATCTTATAAATGCTTTGAATGCGAAGAAGTTCGGCCTTTTTCAAGTTAATGACTATGTAACTTCTTTTCGGAAAGTACTGCTATCCTCGACAACTCGGGCCTGGGTGTGCAGGTCTGCTTAACTCGAGTTTGGTTTGCATACTTTTTTGGGCTTTCACACAAAGCTACATCCTTCAGACAAACTTCTATGAGATAAAAAGGTGATATTTTATTACGTATCTATCTTAGTCCTCTGTTTAATTTTGCTCTTGGTTCAGAATATGGGTGAGAAAGACAGTTGCTATTTAATGTTCCCCCTAAGCAACTACTAATACCCACAACTTTGCATTCTAATGTCGTCGTGGGTTTAGGCAAAGAATAACATAACTGTTAACTTCTGATGAGATATTTTTACTTTCACAGTGTCCTTAAAGTCCATGTTCTTTTTAAACCCTAAAAGTAACCCCCCCTCTCGACTGCCTGCCCCTCCTGCCACCAACATGGTGAGACAATCCTCATCTTCTCCTCCAAGCTTCTACTGCTACCATTATGAGTTATTAAATTAATTAATAAAAAAATCAATTGACCAACTGATGAATGAACTAAACATACAGGTTTTTGTTTTCCCAGGTTGTAGATTTTAAGTTTTTCTTTACAGACAAGAGAATGCATGTAATCCTTACTGTAATTCTAATATGATGCTGGTGAGGCACAGGCCACTGGAGTCTGTGAGACAGGCTTTCAGGCAGGGATGACTTCGTCTGCCTCAACCTCTGAACTTCTGATAGGTTAACAAGGTATTTTAAGAGAATAAGACAAACAGAAGTCCTCATAAAATCAAGAAATGGCAGACATTTAAAGAAGAGTTAGGATCGTCTAACTCATCCCTCTCACTTAACAGAAAACAAACGGAATCAAAGAAAAATTGACATTTCTTTTTTTAGAGTTTTTGTGCTTCCTACTTCCAAAATAAGCATGTGATATGTCCACGGTCACACAGCTTAATAATGGCAGAACTGGAATCAGAATTTTTATTTCCTGACTCCCAAACCAGCGCCTGTCCTTTTCGAATAGTTACGAAATAATTTTCAAGTACTTACATGATATTAAACCTCAGTAAAGTGTATGCAAATATAAATAGCCACATTAAACTGAAATTCACTTGAATTATATTTCTTAGAGACACCCAAAACAAATCTACTAAATAAAGTATTTTGGCAGAAATGGAGACTATCTTAGAAAATCTGAAAAACAGGAGACATAAAAAAAAGAGGTGATTGTAATATTTAAATTTAGAAATTATATCATGTAGGTTTAAAACCTGATAAACTCAGTCAATTTATATTTTACTTCAATAACATTTGTTTGTTTTTCATTTTAGTTTATTTATTTAATTAATTTTGTAAAGTTTGAATTTAGTTAGTTAACATACAGTGAAATATTAGTTTCAGGATGGAATTCAGTGATTGATCACTTACATACAAAACCCAGTGCTCATCACAACTGCCCTCCTCAATCCCTATCACCCATCTAGCCCATCCCCCACTCTTAAATAACTTTTTTAATGTTTTGCTAAACCTGGTTATTTCTAGTTATCTACTGAGCAGATCACTTTCTCTAATTCATCTGCCCCACTTCAATTTCCCCAAAGGTTTCCTAACACTAAAGTTATAATTATGTATCATTTATGTATCTCGATCATCTTATACTATATAATTTGAGGTGGGGAAAATTCATATATCTGCAATTCTGTCATTAAAGTGGTTTGATTTTCATGCTGAGGAGACACCGAACAGACTCCTGCCAAAATGACTGTCAGCCCTTGTGCAGTCCCATTACTATTCTGGGCACATAAACCACCTGGGCATGGCAATTCATGAAGCATTCCGGTTGGTTTCGTGGTGTATCTGCCACCCATTTTATAAAAGAATGTTGCTGCCAATAATAATAAAAATAACTAGGTAAAATGTTATTCTTACAGTTGTGATCTCACATGACTCTTTTTTTTTAATACCCAGGAAAGAAATTACTTTTTACACAGAATTTCACAAGCCTAGGAAATATTGTTTTACAAATTTCTTTTCTAGAAAAATTTGGTTTGGTATGTGTATTAAAAAGTCTTCATTTCATTTGGTTTTTAATAATATTCATTTTAAGTATTATACCTGAGATTAAACAACATATTTCTTCCATGTGTTTAAAACATTTACATTCTTGGGGCATCTGGGTGATTCAGTTGGTTAAGTGTCTGCCTTTAGCTCAGGTCATGATCCTGGGGTCCTGGGATGGAGCCCCGCATCCTGCTCCCGGCTCAGCGGGAAGCCTGCTTCTCCCTCTGCCTTTGCCCCTCCCTCATGTGCACACTCTCCCTCTCAAATAAATAAAATCTAAAAAAAAATTACATTCTTTAAAATGTTTGTAATCCATCCCTAAGTTTTCATGCTATATGCTGATATCATTTAAAAGAAGGTCTCGTATCTAACATACATTGACATCTACATTGTGTTTTTCAGGGCATTCGAATAATAAACCACAAGCTCCAAAATTGACTCAATCCACTAGTGCCTTGGCCGATCAAGTATCAATAAACTTCTTTGTTCAAATCGACATCACTTATTACTCTGTTGAATAGATGGTCTATATTTACTTCAGATGCTAATGCTAAATTAACAAAAACAGTGGATTAAAAAGTGCTATATGTTGAACCAAAATAAAACACTACATTCTAGGGATGTTTAGAATCAAGAAACACACAATGCATTACTTTTTTATTAATAAAATTGTGTAATTATTAGGCATTTTTGCCTCACTGTATAATTACTGAATTAAATGTTCAGAAAAACAAAAGAGCCCCTAATGTCCCAATCCCATCAATTGGAGTTAACTTCGAATATATCTTGGTTTGGCAGTATGTTTGAGGCAGTATTTAATGAATCGAAAAAAAAAATACACCGACTCATTCAAATCGGTTCCCACAATGTGCTTGACCATACATATACTGTTGTGGCCCAAACATTTGTATTCTTGCTCCACAGAGAACTTTCCTATTCAAATTTAGCTCTAATAGATACCATCCGGCCTTCAATCCTATTTTCCTTTGCCCTATGATAAATTTTACTAGCCAAAATAGTTCACTGGGTCCAGTCTTATGGGCAATTGCTATTTCCATACTATGCCTTTAACTATACCATCAGTTTGTTCCCTGAATTCCAGAAACCACTCAACTACTACCCAGTATAGGACGTTATCTTGCACTCAGTGTATTCCTGATTAAAAAGATGCATTGACAGTAGGAAGTGCTGGCACATTTGTGTCCTAGACTTGGACTGAGAGTCTTAACCTTTAGAAAACTTGTTACGTGGTAGCACCATTTATTGAAATATAAATTTGTGTGTGCTCTGCATATATATATATTTATCATTTCCAGCAGATTGAATGGTAAGGTCTTTATCAACTCATGAATTTTAGTAGAGCAGTAGACAGAAGCTGCATTAAGTCCATGCTTTCCTTCCTCTGGGTAAACTCTGACATGCACTGCAGACATGAGGTTAGAAGTCTCAGAGTAGGGAGATGGGGAAAGAACTGTCTCTGTGAACAGTTAGAGTCTCTAGATGGAGCAGGGGATGGCAGTGCCTTAGGCAGGCAATAACATCTCAGAGGCGACAGCTGACAGGGGAGATCCTTGACAGGGAGAATCTTAGTCTTGCCCCAAACTCCTCTTTACATTGAGCATTGCACACTGCAGCAGGTGTAATGGACCCGAAGGGGTGAAACGAGTGCCCCACTGGAATTCAATTGTGGTAGATGCCTAATCATTGCTTCCCCTAAGGGGAGGCTACAGCTCCACCTACTGCCTTGTGACTTGCAGCCCCTCTGGGTAGGTGATGTTCCTGGAATGTGCTTCCTTGCTGCATTGTTCCTTTGAAGAGGTGACTTGCTTTGGCCAATGGGAGAGAAGAAGACAAACATAGTCTTCAACCACACAGAGGCTCACCAGGCAATGTTGCGGTTCCACCCAGCCTTCTTTTCCCTCACTCCTAAGAATGGCATGTGTCAAATAGAGGCTGCTCTCTCAGCCTGGGTCCTGGAACAGGAAGACCAGTGGACAGAGCTGCCAGAGCCAGCCACTCACCACTAACAAGTTTGTAAATCACTGAAACTTTGGGGTTGATTGAACACAGCAAAGCTAACCAATCCATTGGCAAAAGCCACTAATCAATGACCAGATCGCTAACCCGAGTTAACAAATGATACAGAAACACAGTATCTCTCAAACACAACTATTGAATGAGATTCAGACCTGCTCAGTTTCTTAGGTTCTGCCTGTAGATTGGTCACAAAGAACATAATACCATTAAGATGGGTTTTTCCCTTAAAAGTCAGCCATAAGAAGTCGGATGGTGGCTAGCCCACAGCATAAACCGTGTGAAATTCAGGATCTCTTCTTGCTCATTCCTACTCAGGATAACTGAAAGGTATTCTCTGGCACAACTTTGAATAATTTGTATTAAGAAAACAGTAAGTAACAAGTTATTTAAATTAAAATCTCTCCATAAAGAAGTCTTCTATGTTTGAAAGTAAATACTCTTCTTTTGGTGGGGGAGTGGTCGGGCCACAGAGGTTTGGGAGGAAAGAGTAGAAGTCTCTTCGGGCTGTGTCTGTGGTCGGAGATTTGGAGATAGTGTGTGCTGGAAGCACTGGAAGCCCCCCACCCCGTGTGGCTGGGACCAAGGGAGGCACTGCCTAAGCCCAGATTATACACGGCAGGTTGTCAACACAGTGGATAACAGAGGGACGAGAAGTACAGCAGCCAGTTGTGTTCATCCACTCGCCTTCCCTTTCTCCTCGCTCATTTTCTTCTCTCCCAACTCTCCCTGATGCTCCATTTCTGTCCTTTTCCTCAGCCTCTCATCTCACTTCCGTGGCTCACCTTCCTCGCACTCCCCACCATCCCCTCTGTCTGTAGAACTGTCAGGAGTCCATTCAGTATTTTCCACTGTTGAAAAGTAATGTATTATAAATCTGACAAAGATACAGACAGAATGAATGCCATCATTCTTGCTGCTTTCTCTCTCAGGCAATGCAAGTCATTTGCGCCCGTGGTGCTGGTCAAGGTGGGAGTTATGGAGCTGTAAGGAGCAGCCAGGGAAATAGTGCTAGAGTCAGCATTTGTCCTTTGCTATGGGGACAATAACAGAAGAGAAAAAATCAGGCTTACTCGGTATAATTCCTGTCGAGGGAAAAAGAAGTCAGCACTAGCACTAGCATTTTAACACAAGTCGTTGGGGAGAAAATTGTCACGCTCCCTTTTAGCCAGTATCTACTTTGATAACCGTTTCAGGGAAATAACGCAATATTTTCAGCCAACATGTTTTCCCGTTCAGGTCTCATGGCATGCATGTTTAGACTTCGGTAGGATCTTTACTGAATGCTGAGGCATTACCTTCCTTACACACTCACAGTTGGGTTTTGTTTTGTTTTGTTTTTAATTTTTGTTTTTTTATGGCCTCCCCTTCACTATTATGCGTGTTGCCTGAACAACTCAGGGTGTGAAATAGTTCAAGAGTTCAGTCCTTGAGCTGCTGTAGCCAGAAGGGTGTTTAAGTGGTGCCAGACAGAAGATGTCCTGGAGTGTGGAATTCTGCTCAGGGGGTTCTTTTTTAGCATAAACTCAACCTGAAGTTCCTCCTCCTGTTCAAGGGAATTCATATGAAACCACCTCATCACAAAGCGAAACCGCCCAGGGCACGGTTGATGTGTGCGGAAACACGGCCGTCACAGAACCAGGGGCAGCTGGGTAGACGAAGGACAGAGCTATCTGGCAAAGAATGAGAGAAAGACATGGTGGCACGGGGGAGAGGAGAGTGTCGCACGCAAATGAACCACCCTGAGGCATGAGTACCTGGTGTTGGACACTTTCACTTTTCAAAATGGCCTGAAGACAAAGGTAATCTCCTTGAGTTATGAGAAATTGAGACCAGAAGTTATCAGAGCTGCAGTAGTTCCATTGATAAAGATTGTATATATAAAATTGGAATATCGAACAATTATGGGTAAAGTAATAATATTACCTGCAATTATTGCTGTGAACTCTTGTTCAGAGAAGAACCATATGGGTACAAGGTAAGCAGAAAGAACTTACAGAAAATAGATCTTGAAAAATGAAAGATAGAGATAACATCCTGACTCAAAAACTCACTATATGGAATTTTCTGTATATGTTATTTATCATCTAACCAATCAAATTTGCTTTACTTCTTACATGCAGTACTTGTTAGCAGCTTTTAGTCTGTAGTGTGGCCTCAGTCATTCTCACTATACTCCTTTTGTGGAATACTGGTCTGGGTTAAAGTGACCCTCTAGGTATTGTTCTAGTTTCATACAGATTGAGTGCCCATCAGCTGCTGATGATCACAGACTCACAGAGAGGGGACACGACCAGATGTCCAGCACGTCTGTCACGGCAGAGCCCTAGCCAGGTCTATTTCCGTCTGGTTTGTGACACGTGGTAGGTGCAGTCAATTTTCTTCATTCCTCAAAAATCTGCTGAATGCATACCATGTACAAGGTCCTGGGCAGGGCTGGGAAGGATGTAAGTTGGCAAGGGGAAATGAACAATATTGGAAATACTGGAATGTAAGCTAATTCCTTCTAAAGGCTGCTTTATGAAATAGACTTTAGGCCACTTGGAGAATTAGCTATTCCTGATCTTAGTGGATTCATTTTTTTTAGTCCTGGAGAGGAGGAAATGGACACTGAACACTGAAGCATTAAAACTGGCCATCTTCCCTAACCCCACAAGTCAAGTCAGTGTGTGGGTATCTGCGTGTGCGTGCAGCGAGCTGCAATGCTGTGCTGAATTATTACCAATATACCATGTTTTAATAATTGGGCAACCATTGTGTTATCTGTATTCACTGTCTCACACAAAATTATCAGGCCAGAGTGATTTTTCTCTAATCTAGATGCACATTTTAATGCTCCTATCATTTAAAGATATTTTTGGTACACCAAACCGAATGTTAATAAACGTGTGAGACAAGAAACCATAAAGTTCAATGCATGTCCCACATTCTTTCACCTACCCATTTTTGTGGTTGCCACTGCCTTATGTCAGTGATGAAGAACTGGAAAGAGACAGTTAACACACAAACTCTTAAAAAGGCATGCTTTTTGGATCCATTTCTGTTCTTCCATCTCAAAATGTTTTCTAACATTCCTTAAGTACTGAGAAAAATTTCCTTTTTGTTATCTTCAATGGCAGGTGGCAGCTGAAGTCATTTAAGTATATGCTTTGTTAAATGAAACCTTATAAATAATTTAAATACTATTATTACGTTCCACTAAGGCTTACACTCAAATTGTTTTTCCTTCTGTTTAAATTCCCAAATATTTCTTGCCTGTTACTCCACTCCCACCTCCAGTAAAGTCCCAAAGCTCCTAGGCACGAGGGCATTATTGCTGTTAAAATGCTATAGAGTTGGCCTAGAAAGGTGCTAGATTTGTGGCACTAGCTGCTGTTCTTTTCTGGGTGGAGTGCTAGATGGAGGAAATATAATCCTAACCTGACTGGAGGCAGGGAGAGCCGGGCCAGCTTAAGCCACGGAGGGTGCTAGTAACCACCGTGATAATTTAAGAAATCTCTATAGGGTTGCCAGAAAAAATACGTGACACCCAGTTAAATTTGAACCTCAGATAAACAACAGACTCACTTTTTTTACTGTAAGCATATCCCATACACTATTTCAGGCATACTTACACAAAAATTATTTATTGTTTATCAGAAAATCACACGTCCTGTATTTTCATTTGCTAAACCCTAAACCTGAAGAAAGGCTTCTCTGCTAAAAATTCTTTTCACATTGCCTAAAATTCAATTAGTTAACATTTTCAGTTAACAGGCATTCCCTTGTAAAAGACAACTATCTCTGCTAAGTATGAATTGTTCATACATCAACACGAATGTAAAGAGACTGCTTATTTCTCAATGGCTAACTCCTTTCTCTGTATCAAAGTGAGTCCATTCATCAGACGGAGGGCCCGGAATTCCTTTTTGGTGGGAAGAGGTATAGTGTGGGTCTGGGTGGGAACTGTTAGCTCAGTGGGAGGATACTTGTGGATGAACTAATTTTAGTGGGACTTTCTGACAAAATCATCAAATGCCAGGGAGAAAGGATAGAATGGGGGGCAGAGATTAAGGCAGGGGCCCCACGGAGAACTCACTCCTTCCAGAATTGTTCTTGAGAACAGTCCCTAACTGATGAGGGGAATCAGTAGTGGACTCTATTCTTTGCAAGTGGAAAATGGTTAACTGTTAAACAGTGACAAGCAGATTTTCATCAATGATGGAGAGATGGTGATAAAAATAAAACAGCAATGGGGTTCCTGGGTGGCTCAGTCGGTTAAGTCTCTGCCTTCAGCTCAGGTCATGATCTCGGGGTCCTGGGATCGAGCCCCACATTGGGCTCTCTGATCAGAGGGGAGTCTGCTTCTCCTCCTCCCTCTGTGCTTTCTCTCCCTCTCTTTTAAATAAATAAATAAAATCCTAAAAAAAAATAAATAAAATAAAACAGCAAGACAGATCAAGTTTACTAATTTCATTTTGGCCTCACTATGTGTGTAAATTATGGTGGCTAAATGAACAATATTGGCTTCTATTTTTAACAAAAATGTTAAATAGAAGGCTCTGAAAAGCAAACTCATGGCATAGATAATATGTACTTCCTCCCACACCACGTAGTCAGGTTTCTTCTATTATAAAGAATGTGAACTATCCTCAAAGGTTTGGGTAGTGCCTCTGTCCACATCAGTGATTTGTCCCCTTTGTTGATTTTATCACTTTCCTCTTGACCCAGGAGGTCGTATACGTTCAAAATCAAGAATGAAAGAAAGAGAAGGCAATTCGGATCACTAAGGAGGAAACTGGTGAACATGAATAACCACAATAACGAGGAAAATGCTCTGAAACATTTGCGTGAGTCACAGACCTCTAAGAGATAAAGCAATTATATACTGCCTACAGCCTGAGAGCGGATATAATGTATTCCAAGCAAAAGGGAAAGGATGAATAAGACTCTGGCAGCATTTGGCTCTCCTTGAACCATCAAGCCCCAACACCTTCCCTGATCAGCACGGTCCTGGTTTCTATTGTCTTTACCACTCCCCGGCACAACACAGCTTTCTTGTAGAATGTAACTAATATGTTATATATTTGCCTTAGCGACAAACCCCTTTTACCTCTGGTAACACCCAGAAGAGTAACATACTTAACAGACCCTCCAAAGCCTTTGGTTAATTGAATAATTGTTAATTAAACTTCATATTTCAAAGCAAACTCCCCTAGACATATTCTAAATTCTAAAATCTAATATTTTCTATATTAGATTATATTTATTCCTATTGCTACTTGTTACTCCTAACTAAATAATCTATGCTTAAAATTTCATTTTCCTAAGATTTCTGTTTTAAAATAACCCAATTTACCAAAATAATTCCAGCTACTCTTTCAGTTACAAGCATTTTATTGTACTATAATCTGCATGAAACATGTCGGGACATATGAACTCACCTGCATTGTATTTTTATTTTTTGCCCTTTCGTCCACAATGACTTTTATGGGAAAGAGAGCTAAACAGCTGGCTGCCTGATGGGGAAAGTTACACAATGCACGGCTTTGCAGCAGAGTGCACTAATGCAGTCTAGAGAGGCTGCGGAGAAGCTGCAGATCCAATCACTGCTTTCTGGAGCAGCACTGCTTGCTGTCAGCTGAGATGAAAAAGATTTTCTTTTCTTTCTTCTCCTACTTCTTCTTTTTTTTTTTTCTTAAGAAAAATCACATAACTAATCTAACTTAATTCCTTTAAACACTGGCTACAAGGAAAGGTATCATTCAGGAAATCGTTCAGCAATGTTCAGAAACGAGAGACATAGCACTTTTAAATATTTTTTCTCTCTAGTAACCCAAAGCAGAGGGTCCTTACAGGAGGGACTTAGATGCTACTGATTTGAATAAAGAAAATACCGGTAAGCTTATTGAATGTTTTGTTTAGTTCGAGGCTCATTTTGAGTGTAGAAACAGAGCTATGAAAACAGGGGGATCATGTCGTGCTGGTAGAGGACATTCACTGAGCTGTAGGGAAGGGACAGACTGGCCTGTTACATTGGCAAGCATTACTCAGCACTTTAGGCATTTTCAGAAGCTGATAAATTTTGCTGGCTGCATAGGCAAGCCGGGACCCCTTTCACTACTGGCAGAAAAGATAAGTTTGGCATTGAGAAAAAAGGCAAATCGTGCAAATAATCAACAAGAACTAAATCAACGGAATCTCTTGGGTCCTACATTCTTCTCCAGCTTCCCTAGAAATACAAGTATAATCATTCTGAGATACTGGAGAACCAAAATATGTGCCACACTGTTCAGTAAATGTTTCTTTGAATGAACGAATACATGAATTAACTTGTAATCAATCAGTGGTCTATTCCAGGCCATGTGCTCAGCGCACAGATCATAAGAAGTGCGATGCCACTGTTCTCCGTCTCATGATAACAGGCACGTTATCACTAAGCTAAGAGAACCCCAACATTTAGCCACAATGAAAATTTTCAGTCTTATTCAAATAAAACCTCCCCTTTCTATGAAATCCAAGCATGGAACATAACATTTTAACTAAGTGAAAATATGCAAGGAATTTAATATAGCCCATTGCTTATTGTTCTAATAGACACTGAACTTGGCGGACACAAACCATTGCATTAACAAAAGTCATCTGGAGAGCTCTGAGCAAACATCCAGTCCAAGACCCCACCCTAGAATTTGTTTCAGAGGTCTGAAGTTGGGCCCAGCATCTGTATTTAACCCACTCGTCTGGGTGGTTAGGAAGTAGAGCTTGTATTCGATCAATGGGCAAGTGTTGAGAAACACTGGTATAGAAAAACAGACTAGGTAAGGCACGCTTTACAAATACCAAAAGCAAGCTTTTGGCACCTAAACAATTGAGTTAATTCATGCAAGTATTGGTTTGTTAATTAGAGATGAATCCATGTTACAGTTCATTTAAATGTTGGAAGGGGTCATTTCTGACCTGGAGATTTAGCTTCTCAGCCATGAAAGTTTCGTGTTGAGATCATTGGATTTGCAATAAGAATATATTTCGGTTCAGATTTTGCTTCTAATCCTTAGAGTTGGGACATTAAAATAGCTTCTTGACCTCCCTCAACTTCAATTCCATCATTTCTGAAATGTGAGTGATTCTTGGAATAATACATTTTAGATGCTTACCCAGCCCTCACTGCTTTTTGGAAATTGCGTCCCAAATGTAACCTGTGCTGAAAGATAAACCCAGACAGACATTTTTGTACCACCTGACTCTTCTAACCCTTTCCCATGGCCATAGCCTGGGAGGTTAAATGAGGACACGGATCCCAGGGAAGCCACTGCATAAGCTTAACTGAGCCAACAGGATTCTCTTCCTGGAGAATGTTTAAATTAGACTAAGACTGACTGAGTGAGTCAGAATGCTATGATAACCGGAACTGAGTGATCTAGAGTTGAGGCTGGGAAGCTCCATGAGCAAGCAGGGGATACCAGCCAATAGGGCAAAAAAGAGACCCACAGAAACAAGAAGTTAGTTGTGCAACCAAAGAGTAGGCCATTTTGATTTGGTTCCTGACTTCTCAATTCCAGTTCAGGCTTTTCATTGGCTTAGCTATGTTTTGGTCTATGGGATTTTCAATAAATAATCCATTTTACTTATGTGAACTTCAATATGGTTTTAATCCTTGAAAACAATTGTTCCTGACATGTATACACAGTTTGCACATAAAAGGGTTCTTAACATTTTATTTTAACTGCCTGCCTTACAGAGGACACGGAAGTATGGTGAAGTGCAGTGCCACAGATGATGGAATGAGCAGCCTCGGTCTGATGGCCTGTGGGAAGTCTGAGGTCTGGATCTGGGTCTACTGTTTCACAGTTCAGTGTTCTTGTTTTAAAACCAGAAATTCAAGCAGCTGATATTTTATTAGAAACATGTATTGCCCCGACTGATTCTGTCCCTGAGCAATGGAGTCATCCCATTTTATTCATAAAAGTGGACTAAAAGAATCCTTCCAGGCTGAATTCTTCCTCAAAACGTCGTTAGCATAGTCTTGAGCATTTGGGCAAGCACCTAGTTGGAATGTCAGAGCTCTACGTTGTAAAAGATGGAAAAAATTATGACCAGAAAAAAAAAGCAGCCATTATTATTATGCTTTAAACATTCAAGAAAAAAAAAAGACACTTGGAGAATGACTGATTTGGAGGAGAACTGTATACAGATGGATCTGTCACACGGGCTACCTGCAAATTGGAATCTCTGAGCCACTTACTGAGGTGAGTGTTTGAAAGTGTCCTTTTAAATGATCAACTCAGATCTTGTAGAACATCTACCAGAAAGAACAAGTTTTAGTGCAGCTGACACAAAGTTTGTGCCCAGAATATTAAATTGAGCCAAATTTATTTTCCACATAAAGTCACAGTTTTATACATCATTATATAATCTTTTGGCAGAAATAAGGAATAACAGTCAGAATGTGGCACTTCAAAATTCAAAAGATCTTAGCATAAAAATACCTAGTGTTTTAGATGTTTCAAAGTAGGGCCAAATGCAGAAAATAAATTGGATAGGATAAAAATACCAGAAATTTCTATTCAGTTGGCACAGGCACACAGTTGCTAGGCATATGTAGTAGAATGGAATTCAACAAAAAAAGGATCACTAAATACCAATCACCCAATCAATCACCGACAGAACTATTAAATCACACAGCTAGGCTATTATATGCTGGAGGACACAGGGCTAGAAGAGATTTGCAGGGTGCTCGCCTTTAATTATTAACTTGCCTGTGCAGACAACGAGGACTATTCATGTACTCCACCGTGTCCCTTACCCTACCCCTTTCTTTAGCTGTTAGAAGCACAAGCTAAACTCAAGACCAAGCAAAAATCACTATTACTTTTCAGCTTCTAACAACATCTACTTTACCATTCTTTTTAGCTCTTTGGTCTTTATTATTCTGATTTATATTGTATTTGATTTTGTAAGTCAGATTAAATCATTTTTGGAAGTAGAACAGAAGACAAACAAAACTCTCCCCTGCTACAATTTATGCCCATTTCTAGTGATCTTTCTACAGAGATGAAAATCTCAGCCCCCTACTCCCCTTCTGACAAACCTGCATAGGCTTGCAGGTAGCTATTGCCTCTCCCTTTCGTTTTTTCTCTGCTAAACTGAAAAAACATCTCACTCCAGTATCATGGATTCTATATGACCACTTGCGTTGTTCATTTGCTCCTTTCCAATTTCTGCCCAAGTCCACTGATCTGCTTAGACACTGTAATAGAAGCGGGGTAATAAGATTAGCATAAAGACAATGCCTGACTTTTGCATACATTTCCCTTAATACAAATTTCTGTGTAGTTTTTTTAGTGATAGAGTATCTCTATTTAGCCTATGTCTTTGTATAAATCAATTTAATATTTTTGAAAAAGGATTGAAACAATAAAATTGATCTTTTTTAAGTTGATCTTTACATATCAAAATATCCTATGATCTTCCTGTTCTTCCTTCTATTAATCAGAAACAACAAACATAATTGACTACCTTCAAACACAAGAGCCTTGTTGATTCCACTAGCGTGTGATGAATTGGTTTCTCCACCATCTTGTTGTTTGTAAGTTTCTTTCTTGATTCAGAATATACTACCTTATGGTTAAACTTAACACTAGAGTTTCTCTTGCCTTAATGAACCAGTTTCTAAAAGTTTCAAGGTTATTCTAGTTCCTATTCCTCTATCCCTCAGAGCTATTAATATCATTTATTTCATGTCACTTAATTTCTTATTTTCATTTTCAACATTGAGATCAGTAAAAAGTTATCAAACAGTAATAGTTTTGAATTGACTTCAAAAGGGTATAGTTAATATATTTCTCCAGGATATCATGGAATCAGTGTTAATCATCTTGAATAACTTGAAATTACCTGAACAGCAATATGATATAGACCAATAATTGCAGGAAATAAGGTTCAGAGTTATTTTAAAGATTCTAAGAATTTGTAATCCAACTCCAGCTTTGGATCTCTGTTGAATGCATACTTTACACGTGTTCATACACTCTTTATATTATATATATGGCAATATGTAATAAAATACAAATTCTTTCATAGAAGGCTTTTTAACAGTCAATGTTCATTGTTACCATTAAGACACTGAAAGTTCAACTTCTTGACTATGGTAGTCCTTCGTAATTCTGATATAAAAGCTGGGGATTAATGATGAAAGATACACTTTTATAAGTAGAGCCTTCTACCCTTTAAGTTAGCAATACAAATATGTGATTTGTAAGGCTTTTACTCACTAAAGTGACATGAAAGATAAATTTTATTTTATTTTCTTCACTTGCAATCATAAAAGCCAGTAAGTAAATTTATATGCTTGAATAGTAAAACTATTTGCCAGCCAAACATCTTCTCTATTTCTACATTTTAGGATACTAACATTTTAAAAACTTTATGATGGCACGTTCCATAAAACAATAACAAAAAAGAATTATATTAATATCCAAAATAAGAATGACCACATGCTGAAACACCAATCATGCGGCCAATACTTAATTTGGCACAATTTTTTAAAGCTAAGAAACTATTGTCTGAGATTTAAAACATGACATAAATAAGAAATATTTAAATTTTAAAAAGCACAACAAAGGATAAAATAATCTTGTTGTATTTATCTGAATTAATGCATTTAAACAAGAAATAACCTCCCTTTAAAACTGAAGGCATATCTTGGGCTTATCTTTGTTTGAACATTTTAGTATGATAGTTATCTCTGGAAGTACGTAAAGCACTTACTCATAATGGAAAACATACACGCCAGCATTCAGAAGACAGTGAATTAAAGAACTAATTTTGATTGCTAAATATATGCAGAATTATTTAGATCATGTAATAATTACATTATATCTCATTGTTATTCAGATATAATAGGTATAAAGAAAATATCATTCACCAAATAAAACGTCAGTAAATTTGATGTTGTCTATTTTATGTATAATGGGAGGCTTTTGTATCTTAAAGCATGGTTTAATCTGTTTAAGAATAAATCATTCCTGGGTTGCCTAAGTGGCTCTAAGCCTGATTTCAAATTTGGGATATACATATGAAGACATGGCTTCTGTTCAGGAGAAGCAGACAGTATATTAGGAGAGACACGTTTGTTACACTGTGTACATGTCACCGTAAGTTATCTATGAGACACAGAGGAAGCACAGAAGAGGCCATGATCAATTCTTTCGGAATGGGGAGGAGTAGAAACGTTGCTAAGAAAAGCTTCCTAATGGCTGAAATGGGTTTTATCAAATGAAAGGAAATTCTCCAGGAAGACAAAGGAATAGGGCTGTGAGGACATGTAGGACCTGTAAAATTAATATGGTCTTTTGATCACTTAGGAAAAAAGTACAAAATGGAATGCTGATAGTTTAAACACAATGCCACGGTGCCAAGCATCGTGCTGTGCACTTGATGAACATGAATGGTAGATTTTACTACACAGTTTGCATGGCAAATATGTATTTTTGTCACTATTTTACAGATGAGAAAACAAAAGTCAGAAGAAATAAACCCTGATCAAAGTCACAGAGGATTCAGCAAGAGCTGGGATATGAATACTGAGTCATCTGACTGTAGCTCCATGTTCTTCCACTCTACCAGATTTGCTAGAAATATATCTCTGCTCATGGCAGGGTGCCTGGCACTCTGCTTATAAATATCTGCTGCGCGAAAGAAATGAGTGAATGATCTGATATCAAACTCGATTTAGTCAGTTAATTTTATTGGTGGTATTTACGGATAGTAGAGAAAAGAACTGAGAAGAAAGGGGAGAGACACAAATTTGTCATAACTTTCTTATGAAAATGATGAAACTAGACATTAATCGAAAAGGAATGTTTTCATTCCTAGGACTCAACTGTCAATCTTTGCAGAAATAATCCCTATTTTCTAGAAGAGAAAACCGGGGAAGAGAGAGTAAGAGACAATGATCACCACTGTCTAATGTTACAGCATGATCTAGGATGGGAAGATCCGAAGAGTCCATTGGATTACCAACAGGGTTGTCCTTATCATCTCATGAACATATGGAAGTCCTAGAGTGCTAGAAATACAAACAAACTATTGCGGTGGTTTAAAAAGTAAATGCGCAATGAGAAATGGAGACACTGAATGAGTCTTCTTTCAAGAAGCTTGACTGAATAGAAGGACAAGGTGTTACTGTAGCTAGACAGAGAAGGAACATTTTGATAAGAAGGAAAAAGTCTTATTATATGCTGGAGAAAAAGAATGAAGCAGAGGATCAAGATCTGTGAGAAAATAAGTGTGGAAAAAACAGAGGAACTGAGAGGTTAATATGGAAGAAGAAACTGTTCAAAGTGCAGATTCGTACCTGAGTGAGCAGAGATAACACTTCACTCCTCTTAATTTTTCTTCATCTATAAAAGGTGGCATCGATCTTGATCGGACATGAGAGTTTCATAAAAAGAAGGTCTCTAGATAAGATCACCCCTACTTCCATTTGGCACCCATATCCTTATAACATTTTCTATTTCTTCCCTTAGAAGAATCCTTCTTAAAGCTAAAATAAGGTGCATTTTTTGGTATGGGATCTTCGACTGATATTTCTCGGTCAACAACCCTTAATGGAAAAGTTTCCTCATCTTTGAAGCGAATTGGCCACTTTGTCTTGCCAGCCTGCTGTTTATAAGAAAGTGCAAGGCTGCTGGTGAGAAAGGAAACAATTAATATCTGGTCCTGAGAAAGTACTTCCTCAGGGAATAAAAATAACAGAAAATACTTCATCTGTGGGAGAGCACTTCTAAAAGGAAATGAGATAATTTCTCAGTTTATTTCTGATATGTTTCAAAGAACCTCAGTTAAGTCCTAGGGGGAATGACATATCTTATATCTTATTTTTTTAGGAATTTTGCTATAGAGGAAAGAATGTGAACTTTTCTTCATTTAACATTTTGTACATATTTACTTGGTGTACCTTGCTCCAATCCAGTGGGGATTCTTGGTAAATATTTTCACTTTTAAAAGATCCCAGAGTCAATAAACTTGTAGCCCGGCTGTTACTGTTTTTGGTTGTTTTAAAAATCTTTGAGGTAAAATTGCCACTTGTGAGTTTAAAAATCAATCATAAAATTTTTAAAACTGCTTTATGCAGGGTCTCCCCCTTTTACCAAAGGATTAAAATGAGGGACCAAATTTAGTTGTTAACATGGCTAACACCAGGTCTAAATGTAACTGAAAACTCGGGCAAAAGAAGTGAAATCAGTTACAATTAACAAATGATTTCCTGGACTACAGACCTCATACCTATTAAAACTTCTGCATATATACTGATACTTTATTGAAACACTTTACATTAAAAGAATTCACACCTATGACCATATGAAAATAGTTTAAATCCATCTTTTTTGGCTTACTTGGGTCAAAACAATCCTATGACATCTGTTATATTAATAACTCAATATGAAATTAAGCATTTTTATTAGAAATAGGATTAATGAGACTTTATTTGGTCAATGAGTGCCTAATTTTTATATCTTAATGGGAGTGCTAGACCATATTTAGCATTCCCTAGTGAAAAAGCCATCTTCCATGACACCAAGCAAGAAGATGATATGTCACACCCATTCAACTCTTTTTTTCAGGGATAGTGACATGAAATCTAACTTTACCGCTACAAACTACGGAACTTGACAATCAACAATTTTAACTGAGCAAAAGAACTTGTAGCCACAGTATGAGATCCCGTCAGGAGACAGAAACCACATCCTAAACACAGAAAGTTGAATATGAAGAGTTAATGTTATGATAGGAGAGTCACTTAAAGATTTAAGAAAGGCCTAAGGAGTGTCTTGGGCTGAGGTAGAGCACCCAAAGGAGGATAAACATGGGAAGGTTCTGTGGTTGAAGCCCTGTTTGTATAGGACCGTGTAGTTTGCTGGGGTCCCCAGGCCAGAGTGGGCCACAGTCATGGGGCAAGCAGGAACAACCCTCCAGGGCTGGTGAATGAGCCTTCAGGAGGAACGGGACACCACGGTGGGCAGTCCCAGAGTCTGTGCTGTCCGTGCTGGGAAGGCTTTGAAGTCGCCAAGGGGCTGCCCGAACTGAGTATGTGGCTGGAAAGAATATCACCAGATGTACACAGACACACACACACACACACAGACACACAACACACACACAACACACAACACACAACACACACACACACACACACACACACACACACACACACACACCCCTCTAGTGGGCCATGCACTGGAAGCAGGTAAAATCAAAATGTAACATTTAGAACCAGGAATAGAAGGCCTCTCCTCTTGCAATGCCCCTTCCGTGTCCTCTGCTGACAAAGTTTAACACCAGTGACAAAACTTACTGTAAAGGACAAACGCTTAAAGAGCCCAACATACTACGGCTGGCTAGGTACCAAAGGGTGGACCTGAAGCTGAGGGTCAATACATTGGTAACTGGCACGTCTTGTACAATGAATATTATTATTCATAATTATATTTGTCACAGGCCATACTGCTTATTAGCTATGTTTCATTTATTTTTATCAATCAGATACTTACTGCCTACTCTTTGTTGTTCCCCTTAACTACTTTTATTGACCAATGTGGAGGCAAATTTGCTGTTATATAGACTGTTAACTTCTTCATTCACTGGCAGTTCTCCAAAACGAAGAGCAAGTCATGGTTGAATTCCCATAAGCGTTCGTCTGCCACTCTTGCACTACTTGCTGACTTCTATCTCCCCTTATCTCTACTTGTGAATATATCTCATTCTCGGTTCTAGAGAAGCATCTGTCTTTGCATTCATCACTGTACCATACAAAGTTCCTTCCTCATGAATGGTACACAATAAGTAGCCGCTGAATTAGTTAATAAAATAATTGGAATAACAATGCCAAGGAGAGGTGCAAAGTTCAATATTCAAATGGTTCAAAATTCAACAGCTATAGTAACAAAGGCTAAAATACAGAACATTTTATAGTAAAGGACATAAATATATTTCCTTACCTAATTTTCTTTTTTCCTAAAGTCAAGAATTATTACTCCTCACAGAATGTCTATTAATTATCTTTGGTGTTATGTTGGGTATTACAAACAAAGAAAAATCTTTATTCTCTATTTAAGCTGGAATTTTGAATCCTATTATGACCCACCAAGGCACAGTACTCAATTTATATGAAGAGACTAGTACATGTAAATACGAACATTGATTTTTCTTAAGCTCTGTAGTATTGAAGCTTAAAGATGGTATAAAATATGTTCAGAGTTTGAAAGACGTAATGAATTCTATCTTTCTAAAGACAATTTTTATATACCCAAGCTTATATTTTTTATTCAGAATCTAAATACTTAAGAGCAAGTATCTTTGCAATCTTATACATAGTCTTTAACGCTAGTCTTATACAAAGCAGGTTCTCAATATGTGTTTGTTAAGTGAATGAATAGTAAATGAAAAAAATGAGTGATGGAAAAATTATCTCTTGCTCTGAACAACTTCCTGACCATTCTACTCCAGGGTCCATTAACTATGAATATTATTATAAAGCTAAATCAATGTTATCAGTCAATGTTTCCTTTCACTTGTCTATCAGATTGTACAATCAGCATATATGCTAATCATAAATATATGGAACAATAGACTGTAGGAATAACTAAATAAATGTAAAGCTCAATAATGGAATATATGGAGTCATTAAAATTATATTTTTGGATTATTTCTGATGGCAAGAAAAAATGTTTAAGATATAACACCTGATACTAAATTGAAACACTATAGGAATCCTATAATGCAAAGAAGAATAAAGATTATTTTGAGGAAAATATTAAAATATTAAAAACAATACCCTATTGTTATTGTGGGGAAAAATCACATAAAAGATAGTAAGATTGTGAACATTATTTTCTTCATTATACTTTTCTAAATATTCTAAGTTTTCTATAATAACTATTTATAAATTTTACAACTGTAAAAAATAACACTTGGATAATTTTTTAAAAGTTAGACTCGCGTAAGAAAACAACATATGCCTCAAAATGACAAAAAAAAAAGAAGTAATCAAATATTAAATCAACTCATAATGCTAAAGATAATAATTTAAAAACCTTAAAAATTGCTTTGAAAAGCAGTGTTAATTGTAATATCTATGGGCTCTATAATAGCAGTTTGGAATTTGCATAAGAAATAAAAGAATTATTAAAATTACTGTATTATTCTTACATATAGTTTTATAAAAGTGGTATTTTTATAGAAGTGGTATTAAAGTATGGAACTGTCAGGTGTTAGATATTACCCAAAAATTGTTTTTGGTTTTGTTTCATTTTTATTTAACAAACACCTGTTGAGTACCTATGTGCTCCAAACTGATGTAGGCAGTGCTGATAATACTTAGTCATAGCAGGCACTAGGTTGGCCTGTGTTGCAAAGAAAGTGCAGGACCGCATAGGGAGGCTACGAAACACGCACACCCAAGTACCACTGGCGCTGTGATAGCGGCGAGCAGCAGCACATTCGCCGCACAGCGGCGAAATGAATCCTCGCGAGAAGCAGCGGTGGCTTTTTAGGCAGAGAAGGAAGCAGTAGCAAAGACTTGGAGACGTAAACAGCTTCTGGTATTCACAGAAATGCAATTAGTTCTGCAAGACTAATGGCAGGGTAGATAGGCCATGGGGAAAAGAAAAACCTAGACAGCTCACAGAAGCCAGCCATCCTAAAGAAACTTGGTTTTTACCCGAGGATATCACTTAGAGTTTCAAAAAGTGGTGATTTGATGCACTTGTTAGAAAAGTCACTGCTGACTGTGTGGAGGGCTGACTCCAAGTAGGGAAGATGAAAACCAACAGAACATTCTTACGTTGGTTTAGTTGAAGGATGATGAAAGTCCAAACAAGAGTGTTAGAACATTGGGGCGCGTGGGTGGCTCAGTCTGTTAAGCGAGGGACTCCTGATTTTGGCTCAGATCATGCTCTCAGGCTCCTGAGATCCAGTCCCACGTTAAGCCACGCGCTCAGCAGAAGTCTGCTTGAGATTGTCTCTTTCCCTCTCCCTCTCCCTCTCCCCCTCACTAGTTCATGCTCTCAATCCCTAAATATACAAATAAATAAATAATAAATAAAAAAGTATTAGAACATTTATCTTTTATGATCTCTGATTTACTTTGCAAAACTTTTTGTTCACTTTCACTAGAACTTATTGAACTAAACCGATGACATGTGAAGCTAATGGAAAACCTACTGGTATAATGTGACCAATATTTTCTCTATCAGCAGAGCTTCCAGGGACTGAGTTAACCTGCATTATAATAATCTCAATGAGTACATGTCTACAGTGTAACAGACATAAATGTACCATTGAATTGATGAATTATCAAATTCATCCTTGTCATACAAAGTTTTGGTCTCAGGACCCCCTTATAGTGTTAATATTATTGAGGACCCCCAAAAAGCTTTTGTTTATGTGGGTTGTTTATTGATATTTATGATATTAGAAATTAAAATAGAGGAATCATGAAAATACTAATTTATAAATAATAAACCAATCACATGTTAAAAATAATATTTTAAGTGAAAAATAATCATAGTTCTAAAAAAACCTGAGAGTGCTGTTATCTTATAAATTTGTAAATTTCTTTAGCATCTGGCTTAATGTCTAGATTCTTCAATCAGCTTCTACATTCAATCCATTATAATTTACATTTGGATGAAGAAAATCTGGCGTCACATAGATTTGTAGTTTGAAATTTTTAATAGCCTTTTCACTTCAATGTGAACAGTCTTCTTTGATAGCCTACAGAAACTGGACAGCTGGAATCTGAAACCATTATCAATGAACTTCGTACTCTGCTACACTAAAATCTATTGGTCTATCTTACACTTTGAATGGATCCATTACCCATGTACAATTTTGTATCATTATCCATTGTTCATTTGTAAATGTACCAGTTGAGGTCTTTGAGATGTTGAAACATTTCATTATCCATCTGTTATCATCACTACTAATCACATCGGAAAATCCTTTAAGTTTTGAGAAGCTGCTGAGTTCAGATAGAAGTTTTCAAAAATTCTAATTTTTCTCTTCAAAGCTCCAATGCTGTCATTGGTAACAAATAGTCTGTTGTTTTTCTTGAAATGACAGGCTTACTTCATTTTCAAAAAATTATCTGCCAAATAGCCAAGTCTGAATGACCACAATTTGTCTGTCAGTCATTCTTTCAAATAAAAATGATCTTCCATGGAAAAGCAGCCAGTTCAGTCTGTAACTCAAACAACTGCACAGTGCTTTCTTTTGAGTCAACCATCATCATACTCTGGAATGTGGCACATGCTCTTTATGCATATTTCCCATCTCAGCACACAGAACATAATAACTGGCTTTTAATTTAATTAATTTATTTCTTTACCTGTTTTTACAGGAAGTGAATGGCAGTGAAGAATACAACGATGACTAGTACAGTTGGGTGTCCCTGTCTTGGTAAGTTTAAGGCTAGGAGATTCCATTGTTCTTGCATCATAAGGACAAACGTCAATATAGTGAAAAAAAGAAAAATTCCTTTGTATGATTATGAACGTAGTTTTGACCTGAACGACTCCCTAAAAGCTTTCAAGGGAACTTAGAGGGGTCTGTGGACTACATTTTGAAAATAACTGCTGAAGTCATGTTAATGATTTTTTCTATTTTTTTGTATTACATTCTGTATGCATCAAAGACTATGAACATATTCAGAATATGATTGTGGAAATATTTTTAAATAACCACAGAGTGGAAGGAATGTTAGAAATGAAGGACAAAAACAGGGGGCCCCTGGGTGGCCTAGTCGGTTAAGCATCCGACTCTTGATCTCAGAAAAATGCCTAAAAATGAAAAGAAAAAAAGAGAGAGTAAAGGAGAATAAGATAAGCTTTGGTCCCAGAGGAGAGAGAGGTGAGATCCATTCTTTGTTATTCCGTAGGTAGGCTGATGGAGCCCACCCTTGTGTTTTCTTTTTTCTTTGCTTACTGATGTCTATTTAAGTTCTTAATTATATTCTAACATCCTTTTTTGGAATGTCTTCAAAAGTCAGTCTTGTCTTCATTCATACAGGTTGATCTATAAACTTCTAATAAATATTGGTGTGCAATCTTCCAGACTCCTCAAATCACTGGAAACCTGAAACGCCAGGGCCCACTGAAATGATGGCATTCTAGACCTGAAACCAGTCTGTTGCCTCTTTGGTTTTGTACCAACACACTGACATACATAGCCCAAAATACCACTGGCCTTTTTAAATGGTGTATCACATTCCAGGATAATAGGAAAACTGCTGCCTGGTAGCATTTGTCAAGTCTCAAAGTAACTTTTTCCAGGATTTTCAAATCCACTGAATTTCTTAGACTGAAATATTTCATGTGACAGAATTCTCTTAGTTTTTTTCTCCTCTATGAATATATGATTAGAAATCCTGAACTCTGGTTTCTTTGCTGTATTCAATATTTCTCTTTGATTTTAAAATTATTAGTATTTGCTTAAAAATAATCTAGATATTGTCATCTAAGACTTGCCATTAACCATCTATTCCTCTTCACACAGATTCGTCTCACCATACTCTCCACACAAATAATTCCACTTCTCCAAACGCAACATACACTAATGATGACCCTCATTGCCCCACCCTGTCCTCTGGCTCAATAGTATACATTGCTAATATATTCTTATTATTCTATTTGATAATCTCATAAACTGATTTTGCCAATTTGATGAGTTTTATTGGAAGTAGTTCAAAAATTTATGCACAGGGATGCCTGGGTGACTCAGTCAGTTAAGCGTCTGCTTTTGGCTCAGGTCATGATCCCAGGGTCCACATCAGGCCCCCTGCTCAGTGGGGAATCTCCTTCTCCATCTCCCTCCGCCCCTCCTACCCGCTCATTCGTTCTCTCTCTCTCAAATCAATACAAGCTTAAAAAAAAAACTTCTGTACAAATGCAAAAGTATTTATAGGGTTTTTTTTGGTCTGCTTTTGATGTTCTCGGTCTGAGGTTAATTTTTACGAAAACAATTCATTGCAAATAATGGGTGTGTCACAAATACAAGATGACTTTCCTAAAATATTGCTGAATTCAAAAGGGAGAAGTTAGATTACCAAATTACACAATTTCAGAACAACACTCCTTTGACATTTAAAGCTAACTTTATTTTAGACCCTTTCCCAAAGCTCATCTATTGTTACAAAACTTGCAGAATACTAATTTTATCATAGAGAGCGTGTGGGATGATAAAATATTCAAACATTCAACTATTTCTTTAATAACTTTATATTGAGTTTACTATTTTGATACAAATTCAATAAGGATCTTTATACAAAACAGATTTACCCAAATCCATTGAAAAGTAATGTATGCTGACTGTTTTTTAAATTTTATTATATTTAAGTAATCTCTATACCCAATCTGGGGCTCAAACTCACGACCCCAAGATCAAGAGTCTCACGCCGAACCGACTGAGCGAGCCAGGCGCCCCTGTATGCTAACTTTTATTCTGGGTGTTAAAGCAACACAGGCTTTTTTTGGAGAACCTGTACAAAAAATATTTTGGCATATAAAATATTAACAGTGATCATTTTGCTTGTATAGAGTAGGGGTCATTTTATCTTTATTCTTCTATACTTTTCTTTCTGACTTTATGTAATGAGCATGTATTACTTTTGTTATAAGAAAAATAAGACATAATATTCTACTTTTTAAAAAGAAAATTTATAAAGAAGAAAATAAAAATCATAATCTCATAAACTAGAGATAACTATTACATTCTTTCCAGTTTTTCTTTTCCTAAGTAAAAACACTATTGCTTCTTGTTTTTTATTACTGAGCTCATACTAGATATATATGTGTGTATGGTATTTTTTATGTACCCATTATAGCTTGGACAATTGTGCAGAGAAGTAAACATTCCTGAAACATTGTGTTTAATGGCTCTATGAAATCTCATTTTTTGTAAGGACCATGGTTTATTTAACCATTTTTCTAACATTGTATACATAGACTGTTTTCAGTTTTGTTTGGGTGGAACTAATCTTTCTTTCTTTTTTTTTTTTTTAAAGATTATTTATTTATTTATTTGACAGAGATAGAGACAGCCAGCCAGAGAGGGAACACAAGCAGGGGGAGTGGGAGAGGAAGAAGCAGGCTCACAGCAGAGGAGCCTGATGTGGGGCTCGATCCCATAACGCCGGGATCACGCCCTGAGCCGAAGGCAGACGCTTAACCGCTGTGCCACCCAGGCGCCCCCGGAACTAATCTTTCTAAACAGGGAATAGTTTGGTAGGACTGTCAGTGGAAGGGCACAGTTCACCCTTAACTAAGGTGATCAGATTTATAATCCAAACTTGACCAACCAGATGCTCACTTCCTGGAACTTTAATTTTTAATCCAAATGACAAAAAAAAAAATCCTAAAGTAGTTGAACAAATTTATCCTAGGAGATAACAGCATCTTGCAGAAACCACCAGAAAGCCCACCAGAAACCACCAGAAAAGTCCAGTAAAAACCACCAGAAAGTTCCAAGTAAGGGCTAACCGACCATCATAGCCTTCCTTACTCTTGTCATTTCCAGTCCAGATTTCAACTACTCCTCAAGCCCATGAGCTGCACTAACTTTCTAGGATATTACTTTTATACTTAAATTAATCTCAGTTGCTTATTGAAGCACTTTGAAATTGATTATTTATAAATTCTTCATGGATTCCTAATTTTTGTACCCTTTTATGTCACTTTTCTCATTGAAACAAGTAAGAGCCTGAGCTAAGTAAACTTCCCACAGATTATGAATACAAACGTGACATTACAGGCACACAAGTGTAATCAATGTCACCACTCCTTTTCTGCTGCCCACTTTGTTATTCAGCACGCCCCTTTAAATAGAAACCTAATTAATTGCCTTTATTGGACTAGTAACACATATACAGACAACTCCTCATTATCCGGTGGGAGAAACATGAATAATGAAAACTCACCATTAGTATAACCACAATAATTTTATCAACAACAAAAAAATGACTTATCAGTTTCTATCTTCTTTGCTCATTATTTTAGCAGTCATTAATGTTCCAAAGACAACTGCTATGGGCTGAATTGTGTCCCCCTCAAAATTCATCTGTCAAAGCTCTAATCCCTAGAGCCTCAGAATGTGACTGTATTTGGAGACAGGGACTTCAGAGGTGAATAAGTTAAGATGGCGCTGTGAGGGTGGTCTCTGTCACAGTTTGACTGGTGTCCTTATAAGAAGAGGAAATTTGGACACAAAAAGAGATGCTAGGGAAACATATACACACAAAGAAAAAACCATGTGGGGACACGGAGAAGGCTGCCATCAGCAAGTCAATAAAAGGGGGCTCAGAAAAAAACCAAACCTGAGAAACACCTTGATCTTGCGCTCCCAGCCTCCAGAACTATAAGAAACAAATTCCTGTTGTTCGGTCTGTGTATTTTGTTACGGCAGCCCTAGCAAACCAATACAACAAGGAACCCTATTTGAATGGTTCGCCTCTATTTTAAGTTCAATGGTTTTCCCCAATGGTTTCATAAACAGGAAACAAAAGCAGACTAGAAACATATAAAGAACATGGATAATATTTGTATAAGTTTGGGAGGGCATGTGCAATATAGTAGGGATATTTCTTAGAAATTACTAGTAATCTTTCTGCAAAAATATTAGCTTGTTACTCATTATCTCATTAAATTTCCAGTGCGGTCACAAATGAATATGCTTTCCGTTATGAGAAAAATTTTGACATGAAGTTAGGTTAAAAAAGTGTTTCACAGTTACAGGTATGTGGGCCGATTTTCTTATACTTGAAGTTATATGGATTCTCCAAAAGGGAGAATCTCACTGCTCTTTTCTTAAAGAGCAGAGGCAACCATTGCACCAGTATGTGTAATACCGGGTGCTAAGAACGTAGATGCACGTAACATATAGCACGGCCAACAAGAGTAACGTGATGATTCGGTGGGGAAACAATAGGCTTTCCGACAATCTCAGGCCAAGTGCTTGGTTCCCGGGCCTGTGTTGAAAGCCTAAACAGACTTCAGGGGTATTAGTTGATTATTAACTTAGCTCCAGGTTCTCTTTTGTTCCCTACTTAATTATGCATGTTTGTGCACCTCTTAACCTCATGTGTGACCATCATTACCTTTGCCTCTTTACCCCTATTCTCTGTTTACCCATTGATTGTGGAAACCTCATGGGTACTGAAGGGGGGCATTTGTCTTGAAATTATCTGATGTGCCTGATCAGACCAGGTGTCAAACGGCACCTCATTGTCTGGAAGAATGCTTACCCCTGGATTGTTTCAAGCCCTCCCCTGCCTCCAGGTTTTGGGATATGCCTCACCCTCCTCAGGTATATTCATCTTCTTCCCCAAACATACAGAAGCGTCCCTAGGCGCAACAGGGCAAGGCAACTTCGGGAACGATCTGCCTTCTCATTGATTTGCCCTTCTGATAATAGCGCCTTCTTTGCTTCAAAACCCACGTCTCGGACATTGGCCTACTGTGTGCGTATCAGGCGCACAGACAAGTTTAGGTTCGGTAAGGAACTTGTGCTGGGACAACTGAATATCAACATGTAAAAGAATGAAGTTGGATCCCTGCCTCATGTTATTTACAAAGATTGACTCAAAATGAATCACAGATATAAATGTAAAAGCTAAAACTATAAATAGAGTAGAAAAAAAGGAATAAATTGTCACGACCTTGCCTTAGGTGACGGTTTCATATATATGACATCTAAAGCGCAAATGATAAAAGAAAAAATTAAAGCCAAAAATTACAGATGCTTTCGATCACAGGTCAAGTTAAGGTTGTGGCCAGAGCACAGAAGGAGGAAGAGGTCCTAAGAGAAGGAAAGGATCTTTGCCACTTATAGGGTTAGAAGCAAGGTTCATTCTAAGAAGAGAATTTCACACTTGCTAGAGAGAAATTACAATGTTTGTAGGTACCTGAGAGGGAGTGGGAGCAAAGAGGAGATATAAAAAGATAAACTATTAGAATGTGAGTTCTGGAGGAATAAAAACATAATGAAACATTTAATATAGATAAAAATGAAAGCTGATGTTTATATTTTCCCATATTATTTTGAGATCCTGTCAATTCATTCTCAAAAAAAGACTTGTTCAAACACTTCTGAGCGCCTACTGTGTCCTGAGAAACCTGGGGGATGACAGACTAGTTTCCATCCTTACCATCAGCCCACACTTCCCAAATTTAGCCATTTCAGGGGAAAGTGCTGAAATGTAAGCAAGATGGACTGGCTGCCTGGGGCATTGTTGGTTTTTTTGTTTTTTAATTTTAGCTGATTATTTGCAGCCATCTAACCAAAAATCTCAGATTTTTTTCATCAAATAGCGCCTTTTAAACATTTTTTGAGCCAATTTCACTGCATTCTAGGAAACAGCATTTTTCACAGAACTTCACGAGTTGTTAAAACTTTTTGGTGTATAAAAATGAGTGGTTTAAGTTTGTTTTGTTGTTGTTGTTTTAACCCGTAATTTGTCACCATTTTTGTTTTTATAAATGCCAGGGATGATGAGAGCCCTAAGCACACTGCCAGGGCTCCCCAGATCTGGCTGGTCATCTGTGTGGCCTCCAAGTCCTTCGGTTTCTTCTCTCAGGATTGCTAACAAGATGGGTGCCACTCCTTATACCTGTGAGACACTGTGCCCTTGGGGACCTTTGTGTTTTCTCCCTTCCCTCCGCCCTGAACGCTCTTCTCTCACCTCACTCAGGTAAAAATCACTTTCTGCACCTCTTGCCTTTTCTCTCTGCGTGCCCCCCCTCATCCTCAGTCTTGCCTTACCCCACTTTATTTTTCTTCAAAAAGCATGTATTATTCTCTGTTATTTCATTACACACTGATAAGTCTACCAACTCCATCACTAGACTGAAGGTACCATGTGGGCAGGGATTCTGTCTTATTCACCATATTCCTCTACCTAGTATAGGGACTGAGTGAGTATAGTACATTTAGGAAATCATTCTAAATTGAAGTATGTGAAATTTCAGATGAATTGACATGGGGAACAAAGGCAAGAGAATCCTTACAACCTACAGTCCATTGACAAGTCCTTGGGAGAGGCAAAGTGTTCTTGCTCTAGGAACTCAACTGCCAATGTTGAGTTTTTGCTAAGGGCTAAAGGCAATCTTAGTTTAACATGAACCCACCTCCAGGACCCTGTGAGTCTCCTTTAATACGTTAACAATTCCTTTGGAAACTTCCTTTATCTCTATCCCCCAAGATAGATGTTAGCAATCATCCCCCAAGATAGATGTTAGCAATCATCCTCCAAGCATATGGCCCACTGATATACATCTGAAGGGTCTCATGACTGAGGTTTTACTAGACAGCACTAAATGACCTTTTCCCCAACAACAGCTAGACCCTCAAGGTCCTGGAAACATTGCTTCCAAATTCCTTAGAGACCTGCGCTATCCTTAACCTCCTCCCAACTTGAAAGTATATACTGGGCTACTCCTCACACCCCAGTGCAGCTCTTTCTGCCCATGGGTCCTGTCCACGTGCTTTAATAAAACCACCTTTTTGCACCAAAGATGCCTCAAGAATTCTTTCTTGCCTGTTGGCTCTGAACCCCAGCGTTTCCACATCAGAATTACAGCCGCCATATACAGAGTGCACTACCTGAGTCCTGATTATCTGGGCTGACTCCTAGCTCTACCATCACACAAGTGACCAGGGATGGTGGAAAGAGCAGACTGCAGCCAGCCTGTCTGGGTTTCTCTTGGCTGTGCACTTACTGTCTAACCCAGGGAAAGTTAACCTCCTTAGGCCTTGGTTTCCTTATCCATAAACTGTCGATTAATAATAGTACCTACCTGATAGATTAAGTGGCAAAATATGTTAAGTTCTGCTCAGAATAGTGGCTGGGAGGAGTAAATGCTATGCATCTTTGCTAAATAAAATAGTTAATAAATGGGAATCTATGAACATGGACAAAAGAAAAAGTTGGAAAAGCACAGTTTGGAGAAATTTGGTGTTGTTCCCCCCCCCCCCCCCACCACAGTTGCTTGGAGAATAAATCCCTTCCCCACCCTTACCCTTCACTGGTATAATCTAAACAGAGATGTGAAACAGGCTTAATTGACTAATCAGAATTTCAAAGCATAGTGATTACTTCACAAATCACAGCCCCATTGACCCAAAGATGAAGACAGCAAAAGCATCAATAGCTCATTCTCAGTCCCTCTCCACCCTCCACTGTAATCTCTTTCTCCTCCCCTCCCCCTTCCAAGGTAGCTGTTTACCTGGCAGGAAGTGATGGGTTTGGCCTGTAACACCTTGTACTGGCCACACACCCCACCCCAACTCCACGGCTAAATGTTGAATGGGTGCTTTCAGGTGTCAGACTCATACCAGTGTAAACCCATGAGGACTGCCAGGTCTGTGAGGTCTTATGGGTAACTCCAAACAAGCCCCAGGTATTCCCTTCCTTTTCTGCAACTCACAGAGACTAAGTGCTCTTGTGTTTTCTCTCTCAGAATCTCTGGGTTCCCTGACAGTGCCCTCTATACAAGGAATTAGAATATTTCTTACTGGACTCCTCTAGGAGATTCTGGAGTTTTCATTCCCTATATTGGTGGCAATAAAGTTTACTTACAGGTCTCTAGTCTGTCCCTTTGTCCCTGGTATTTCAGTTGCTAATGGTGAATCCTGGCTGAGATCCCCAGTGCCTTCTTGGATACTGTATAATTAATTAGGCCTCCAATTGTGCCCTCCCTTCCCCTCCCATGGATGGAGAAACCCTTTCCACCATGTCTTAAAGGGAAATTGCCCTAATAAATGAGTCTCCAGATACCAAATTCCCTAGCAAGAAGGGGCCATGTAAACAGAGACTATTAGTATTGGCGGCAAATCCAATGTATTAATTACTTTCACTAGAAGGAGCATTCCAGATATGTTGGCTACCTAAAAACATATTTGAAAAAACAGACCAACAATGTGAAGAGGGAAGGAAAAAAAAAAAGCCATGCAAAGGAGTTGCAGTGAGTTTAATGAAAACTGATTGCATTGCTAGGTTCATGTGATATAACCAGCCGCTGCGCTCCATTCTAGTGGTTTATCATGTTACCTCACCCTCTCCACGAAATTGTTTTCCCGTAAATCTCTGTGGCCATCCATTCCTGTCTACACATTATGTTCCTAAAATAGACACCATCTAAAACTCTCTTCAAGGAGCTTTGCGGAGGAAGGCCTAAATGGCAACAGCACTCCTGGAAGAGGGATGCAATGGTTTCACAGCAATTACAAGAGCAACAGCCCCAAAGGAGAGGTTTACAGGAGTTTTTCACCATAGTTCTTCTTCCAAAATGCCCAGCCGAGGGGAAAGGGAAGTGTCAGGCATCTAGCGAATGTGCACAAGCCCCACGGTGCATCACCCTAGAGGGCCCGGTCTCCCGGCAAATAGGAAAGGTAAGCTACCCACTGCTCCAGAACCGGAGAAACTCAAGCCGGAAGCACCAGCCTCAGCATGGAATTTTCCTATTTCTGTTCGGTATCATCCTCTTGGGATGCTTTAAAGTGCTTTACGGAGAAATCTGTCCTGTTACTACACTACTGCATCAGAAACACCATGTGAACTGTAAATCCATAGGAAAAGAAGGCACATTTGATGGGTGTGAGAGCAACCGCGTCAGCAATTCACAAGTTTGCTATTGCATCTCAGAAAATATTCAGTCACACGCACAGATGCACAGAGCATTACCCTGCTTTGGCTTCAACCGGTTGGGGAGACATGTGAAAAAGCACCTACCACCACTCTATTTGGACCGATTTGTTACAGAGGAGTGACACTTCTCAGTGAGTAACTGAAGAGAACAAAAAGAAATATGAGAAGTAAACGCGGGGGGTGGTCTTTAAACACATACCTCAAACAGGTAGGAGAGCGGGAATCCATGATAACAAAGACGGTCGAAATGAAAAGCCTCCTGTCCACCCGGAGACCTTTCTTGGGCACTTTGGAAAAGCCGGCGGTTCACACTGGGAACCGGCCGGCATCTGCAGTATCACTGCTGATCGTGACCTCTGTCTCATTAAAAGTAACTCAGTGTTTCCTGCTTGGCATTCCACGGAAGAAGGGACTCTCTCCCACTTCCCTCAAGCTCCTTTTGTGGCTTCGATCCGAGTTAGGGGGAATACATCATTGTTCCCTTCTTGTCCAAGGCAGGAGGCATTTCTCCTCCAAAACCCAGCCTCTGCCCGAGGAGGCTGAACACCCCTGCAGTGCTGAGCTCCAGCTGTAGCCCTGCTGCCTCCTTCCTTCCTTCCTGTGGGCTTAACACTGACATCTAATTTCTGCTCCATCCTTAGGAACAAGATGACCTCTATTCACAGCTAGCTAGTCCGGTTCTAAAGCACGGGTGAAGGAGGGGGCTTCAAAAGGAGACCTTGAACAGGATGAAGGCAAGCAAAGGCAAGAAGACCTGGCCGGGTTCCAAGCTATTTCAGGCCAAAGAATCCCATCTTGTATCAAGATGCTGACTGCAAAACAAACCTGATTTCAGTTCGTGGAAGGTGGAGAGAGGAGGGGGAGGGGAAGGGGAGGAGAAGGGGAGGAGAAGAGAGGGAGGAGGGGGACCGTTGGTCCGAATTCACATACAAAAATGGACTTCCTGCTCAGCCCCAACTGAGCCCCGTACCTCCATGGGCTCTTTTTCCACAGGAATAACTGGAATGAATATAACTAAGATCACAAAGAAACAACCAGATGGCTTACCTGATAAAAAGGAAAATTACCCATCTGCAGCGAGGAACAGCATCTCCCAAAGACCAGAGGATAACAACGTGCCTCCAGTTGGAATTGTTCAGATTCCTTTTGCAGAAGGTGACCAAGTATTTACAAGGGCTGCAGTCTCACCGAGGCAGGACACACATACACAAACACACACACACGCACACATACACACATGCACCACAGACCTCTGCAGTATCCTCTCGGCTTCATCCTCGCCTCACTCTATGGTACCTAATACAAATCAGCAAATAGCTTGTTTAAAAAAAAAAAAAAAAAAAGTGGCGGTAGCACCTTACATTACATCGCCATCTAGTGGCCAAACACTAAATATTTTCTCACCAGCCAGATTTCTGTATTCTTTCTCAACCTCTTTTCTGTTTCATTCTTTCCCTTCTTCCCTCTGGCTCTCTTACTCTGGCTTCCTCTTGTTTCTCCTTCATTTCCAATTGCTCTATCATTTCAAACCCCTAATGACTCAAAGATGAGAAAGTTTAAAAGTAAATATAGCTATCTTCAAGCATAGAAAATAATCTTGTGTTGCTTTTGCATTTTTCTTTAAGTGTTACTTTATTCTCACTATGAATCATTGCTATCTTTGCAAATTACATAACTTGTGAAAAAAGCGCTGTCTTCTTATTCCACCAGGAGAGAATTGGGTGGCCCTGTAGTGCTTGTCTATGGTTTTCCTTTGAAGATCTACTTGAAAATTTTCTCATTTTAAGGTTGTCTTTAGTTAGAAGTTCTGCATCATAGTGAACAGCTCAGTGTGAGAAGATGCAAATTTTACTTCAATTTCAACACCCATGAGCATGTGCCTTTGAGCGAGTCACTAAGCTCTTCCACGAAAACTTACATTTTGTCATCTTCATCTATATTTAGATGTTAAACAAGATTACCTTCCACTCTAAATGTCTAGTTTTCTTATACTTTACCACAATATGTTTCCTCATCTTGTGGATTTCACCTAAAGCTTAATTACAATAACATGTTTTGGTAAGCATATATACATTTTTTGAATCAAATGAAGTAATGCCTATTGGTAGAATTATAAAACCCATGTCTATCAGGTGTTTCCAAGACAATGGAGTATCCACACGAAACTATTTGTAACTTTAGGAACTGAGAATAGAACTTTCTCTGTTGTGTACTGTACTTTAAAACTGAAACAGTCTTTAACATCCAGTCATGTGTAAACTCCCAATGAACTATGTGTAGATTAGTAATTTGCAGTAAATATTTCATCCTGGTTGCTTTCCACCTAACACAGTTGCTGTGGACAACTATCCTTGGGTGTGCTTTACCACTTACTAAATGACATCACCTTCAATACTTCATCTATATATTCCTTACCAAAGAACAGTACAATAGTTACGATTAATATTATTATAACTATTCCTGTGCAGCTGAAAATTCTGAGGCTTTCTGAACCTTATCTGTAAGGCTCCAGGCCACACATAGCTTGCAAAGCAGTAAAACTAAGGCTGTTGGTTCCAAAATCTACTGATCTTTGCAACATACTCAAAAGTTTACCTTTCCCCCCGGTTCTAGAATCAGAAGGATATATTGTTTCTCTGTTCACAAAACATTTACTGAACTTTTTTTTTATAAATTGCTAGTGGACACATCTTCTCATCTATAAAATAATGAAATTGAGTAATCATTTCCTGTTCATCTCAGCAATTCTGTATTTTCACCAAAGCCAACCAAGGTAGCATAAACACATTAATTGAAGTTATTCAGTGTCTGGGAAATGGTGTTGTTCAGTCTCTGGTAGAGTCAGGGCAATGTGGAAAGGAGATAGAGAGACTGGTGACCAATATTTAGTAAGTAATTACTAAGCTGTTGGAGCTTAAGAAGAAGTGGGGAGGTATAAGAACAGGTGGTATTTTTTTTAATGTTAGGCTAACAGATTTCATATGAACAGTACTTATGGCTTAAACAACTAGGCATAAAAATAAGAACACCATTGGCCACGTGCTTTCATACCTTCTAATTGCTTAGTTTAAAGGTCAAGTTTTTGAGTGGCTGCTCACAACAGTCCTTTCAGCAGCTCTCCCTCCCTGGTCCGCAGCAGTGGACCTGTGCTCCTGGCTCCTGAGGACCTGAGCAGGGAAGGGTGTCTGCTCATCTGACCTAGTCAAACAGAACAGTGTGATTCTCGCAGCTGCGGGGAACAGGCTTCACTGGAAACGCACATCCCAAACCAGGTGGGCCAAGGCACCGAGAGCAAGGAATCACACAGGGGTAGAAGAAGTAGTGACAAACGACGGAGCCAGAAAACTTGCAATGAGTTCTGTTTCCCGTTCCAGTCCTTCCCAAGATCTAGATACTTTCCTGACTTGGGGTTCCACGATAAACACAAATAAACTCCATTTTTGCTTAGTTGAACTTAATTTCTGTTACTCTGTGGAGTCCTAGCCAATTCACTCATTGCAAGAATCCAAATGCCCTCACCCTTGAAAGCTATCAAATACCACTCAGGGTCTGGGCATCTGACACTTCATTTAGTCACCTCTCCAAGCTCCTGCTCTCTGTATGCCAGGCACTTTTCCAGATACTGGACTTATATCAGTGAACAAACCAGATCAAAATCCCTCCATTAGTGCAGTTTACTCCAACCTTTTAAACAGATGGAAAAGCACACTATTTTCACTGTGCACACCACCCTTCCACCTCCATCTTTGTTCACAATCTTCACTTCTCTTGACAGATCTTCTCCTGCCCGCCCCCCATCCATCCATGGAAAATTCTACCCATGTTATAGCTCACATGTTCTTTCTTCTTTAGTATCTTTCTTGTTTCCTCAGTAGTTAAAATCTTGTTTCTTGTAGTAATTAAAGATCAGCTTTATGTTTTATTTTGTGGAATATGGTTGTTTGTTTAATTGAAGGAACTGAACATGAGAATAAATGGCTGCTCTGATACAGACCGGAAAAGAAAAGCCAATATCCCACCCACAGTACAGAGAGTATTTTCAAGGACTAGCCTGTCATTCTGTACACAAGACATTTCATTCATCAGAGCTGAAGCAGTTTAATGACATTGGTAACTTTACATATTCCTCAAATAAGCCCCAGCATAAAGGCAAAATATGAGGTGTTCCTTTGTTTGCTTGTCTTTTTAAGCAGGCCCCACGCCCAGTGCGGGGCTCAAACTCCTGACTCTAAGATCAAGACTTGAGCTGAGGTCAAGAGTCCCACACTTAACCCTCTGAGCCACCCAGGTGCCCCAAAACATGAGATTTTTATTCAATTAGTGTGGTATACACTTAGAGTCACATACTCATGAAAGTTGGCGAAAGATAAAGTAAAAATGAAACTCTATCTGTGCTAATCTTAACACTATTGCATTTTCTCTTTTGACCTTGTGCTGAGAGCTTTATGTAGATTTCCTATTCACCTTCCAGATTCTAAACTCCCCGTGGAACCAGCTCTGCATTTTATTTACCTTTATGCAGCCAGTTAATTTATTGAGATATAATTTTCTCTTTCTCACTGTTAGCTTTGCAGTTTCAAAGAATGAAAAGATAATTTCCCTCCTTTACCTCCCACCCTTAATGTTAGCCATTCCAGGAGATCCTCTGTCAACTTGTCTCTGGAGGTAGGAAGAATATACTGGCCATTTCCTATGTGACAATACTTTCACCTGTGACTGTGGGGCTTTGCTCACCTGCTAAAAGGCTTAGGCTGTGCCTTTTCTATGAAAGAGTTTCTAGCAAAGGAAAGAGAATGAAAGCATAAGATGTCCTTTAGTTTTTGCCTTGTTCTCTCTGTCATGAGAATTGGATCATGACGTTGGAACAGCTCTGTTGGGGGCTAACAGCAGCAGTTCACTGCTCAGTGAGCCAAAGAAAAAGGGACGCTGTAATGGGACCTCATGGCTGTCAGTACATTTTGGATATTAAAGAGAAGAGAGGTCACTCAGATGGAAAAAGCTGCACTGGGTCTTACTGTCCATGAGTTCCAAGACAGACAGAACTTCCTGCTGCGATTAGAACTTTGATAGTGCAAGGGGAGAGCTCAGCATCAGAAGGCTGAAGAATCAGTGTGATTAATATCAGAATGTTATTTAGTATTTTTTTGCATAGAAAATAAAGGGAATTTTGTTTATAAAACTTTACACTTGATGCCCATCTCTTGAAGTTCTGAACCTTTTAGTGAGCTGCCTTATATAAAGAGTTAATTAACTCTTAATTAATTTGGGGCTCGGTAGGGAGAAGGAGCTAATCCTTGGTCTTTGATGCAAAATTTCCCGAAGTAATGGTCAAATCATTGTATTCTGAATTGTGGATTCCCTTGCTCAGAACTATAAATGACATTTGAGTTTTAAAGGAGAAAATGTGAATAGATCCTTCTATAATTTGTTTGGGAATCTAGGTTCACTGAGTGACATGAAGCTGGGCCCTCCCTGAAGGAAAGGGATCAGGATACTGGTGTCTGGAGTTGAAATCTGGCAGGTGTCTGATCCTGGGATGGTGTCCCAGAGGATATAATCGTGATGCCACACAGGCCTGCGGGTGGTGGCAGGCCTGAGAGAAGGGTGATTCCGATACTCATTGCATATGCCAGAGTCAGAATTTGAACCCAAATTTTATGGCTCTAAATCCACAGGACCACTGTATCACTACCTGGCTTCAAATACCAGCTTTGCCCCATGTGATTGGAAAATGGAACACAGCTAAAGAAGAGTTTACTGTAGAACTGTGATTCCACAGTAAACGTAATTTACCACTTCAGGACTTCACTTTTAGATGTGGATTCCCCAGTAGTGTGTGTGTGTGTGTGTGTGTGTGTGTGTATAGAATATGTAAATATATAATATATATAATATGTAAATATATATAATATATATACAAATATATGTATTATTATGCAAACTTTTACAACTAATTCCTTGCTGTCCTCCAAGCATTTAATATAGTGCCTTAAGCAGCCACTATTTTAGAAATAAAAACCGTTTCCTAGCAGAGAATAATAAACTCTTTCCTTTTCAGGTTAATTTGTCCTTCTGAAAATGAGCCAGAAAGGACTATAGAATTTACCTGCTATTACATAAATAAATGAAGAAACTGCCATTTAGATCCATCTCTTAGGGACCATAGCCAACCAGTTTTTTTTTAATCAAGTTTAAAGTTACAATTTCTTGATAGCACAAAATTGGCCTATTGGTTTTAGACTATCTCTAAGGTATTAGAAGATAAAACATTAAAACCATGGTAAAGTCCATACACCCCATGAAATAAGAAAGAAAAGAAAAGAAAAGAAAAGAAAAGAAAAGAAAAGGGAAGGAAAAGGAAAGAAAAGAGAGAGGGAAAGAGAGAGAGAAAGAAAGAAAAAAAGAAAGGAAGGAAGGAAGGAAGGAAGGAAGGAAGAAAGAAAGAAAGAAAGAAAGAAAGAAAGAAAGAAAATAAATCAGCTATTTCTTAAAATAGGATATCAAAATATTTGAGCCCACTCCCCCCACTGGAATTTACTGAACCAAAGCTGTAACAGGTTTGTGATTTTTTTCATTCACAGATTGCCATTCTTAAAATCACCTACAATATATTGAGCCTAAATAATTGGAATTATTTTTCTTACTGAATCTATTCTAAAATGTTTCTCAAGTAGCTAGAATCCATGTTTGTAGACACACAGAAAAATATTTAAAATTTTATAAAAAGTTTCCAAAAAGTCACTAAAATTACCTCCGATTCTCTTTTTCTTTCTGGTGATAAAGGAAAATGAATGGTAAGGTTTGGGTTTTTTGTTTTGTTTTGTTTCTACCTCACCACAATGCTGTATTTTAAAGTGAGAGGGAGATGGAGAGAGGTTGTGGGACCATGAGGGAGGTCCTCAGATGATTCCCAGTCTCCCCATGCCTTCCTGCCTTTCCACCCAAAGCAAGGAAAGCCAGGCTTTAATTAGAAATCCACAGATGACCATTTCCAGGGATGCAGTTACTTCCTGTTGGAAGATTCACTGCAATTTTCTTTTAATTACATAGGCAGCTGCTGGAGGTGGAGAAGCAAACAATGGTATGCCTAAACCAAATAAATAGGTTTTATGGGCAAGACCTAGTAATACAAGAACATGACTTCTCGAGAGGGAATTAAATAGATGAGTGTAAACCATCTGATGAGGTCAGCAACGCAATATTGGTTTACAAGGGTATTAAATTACAGAATTACTTTTTGTCACTTCATAGAATATTATTCATTTTCTATTATACAACCATTCAAGCAATGTTTAAAAAAATTACTTCAGTGGTTTATGAATTTTCATCTCTAAATCCTTTATTATTTGGAGCCCCAGCTTATTTTTTGGTCTTTTTTCTTCAGATAAAGTGTAAGAGTGCATTATCAATATTTACTGAGGATGACAGCAATGTCATTTTTCATAATAACAAACCCTTTGCCTTTCCGCAAATAAGCCAGGAGCCATCACACTTTTGCTGCTTGGTTTTCTTCCTTTCCTCTCTGGTCACATCACCCTCCACCCTCTACCATGTAACCTCCTGCCCTGACTCCATCCTCTAATCTCTTTGAGAGCAAGAACTAGGTCTTATTTCTTCTTTTATTCCCAAACACACCCCAGTGTTTGTGGTTGAATGAAGGGATCTGCTCATGGTGAACAGATGACATTTGAGTATTGATGAATCAAAATTCCAAAATGAAATTCCTCTAAGATTAACAGGCAGGCTAAAACAGCTTCTAAAATCCCATGAAACAGAACTCAATTGAGGTAAATCTTTACCACTGCCTCACAGATATGCTTTTGATAATCCTCGAGGAATTGTGGCATTGGAACGTTCTCAGGGATCATCTAGACAGGGTTCTTATTTTGGATAGAAGGAACAATGTCAAGAGAAGTGATGTGACTTGTCCAAGGTCACGTAGCTAGTTTCATACCACAAAAGTCCATTCAGATTTTTTCCACTGTCTAACTATGAAGGAGCTTAATATTCAGCAGGTGCGTCAGCACAGAAGAAGCAAAGTGGAAGTGAGTGGAGTATTTCTAGATACGCCACAACTGATTTTCACTCAGGTTTTGACAGAGAGATGGATGTGATGGTGTGTGTGATGCAGTTACTGTTTAAGAAGGGGATGGACTAACCAACATTGGTTTTAGCAAAGGGTAAAGAAAGTGACCGTCCTTCAGTCCAGCTCCCCATGCTGATCTTAAATATTAACCACAAAGTGTTCAAGTTCAAGGGCATGAGCACCAAGTACTCAGAGTAACACTGACCGCTTTCGGGAATGCAGATCCAAAAAGAGGCCCAGGAAATATCCAGCAAGCAAATGATCTTGAAGTTCTATAATGTCTTTGAAAAGCTAAAATGTCATCTAAAAATATATTTTCTGTTTCTTTAGCCTAGCAAACCATATTTATATGGCCGTTAACTTTCTTACATTAAAAAAAAAATTTAATGTTTCACATGCCTGAGCTTTATGCTTCTTTCTTTAAATACAAAAAAGCTTCATAAAGTTTAACTCTTAAAACAGGATCAAAGTACATTACAATATTTAAAGCAATATTTAAGGCAATAAACATAAATATTTCTGTTTAGATCTACTGCCACAGTAAGATAAAGAAAGAAAGACATATCAATATAAATAAAGAAAATACATGAGCAATTTAAAAAACTAAGTTACTGTGTTGGGTTCTATTCTGTGCTGACATGTGCTCTTTCCCTTCTTTTAGATCAATTACATACTACGCTTGGTTTTTGCCTGATCTATTTCATCTAGCAATTTCCCCCCTTTGCAAAGAAGAGTCAGTTACAGCTAGTGGTAAGAAAAATATGGTCGATTACTTCTTGGAACCACAATACCAGTTTGCCATTTAAATATATTTTATAAATCAAACATCACTTCTCTATCTATTGATGAGGTTTAATTAGGTTTAATTTTATGAAGAGGAGTTTCTTTACACTGAAAGAAATAGCTGATATTTATGAAGACAACTCTTTATTTACAAAATAAAACTGAACTTTGCCATAACTTAGCATAATCAAACATGTAGCTCCTGTTTCCCTAAAGGATTTTAACCAACATCTTTTTCCTTTCATGTTCAAAGACCAAGAGCCATTGCCTGTACCAAGAAAATCTATCCATAATGTCTGCATATGTCATTAGAATTATGATGCTGCCATGTTTTCCTGGGAGAGTAATGTCTTTCCCACATCCCCAAGCCATTGCAACCTCCAGAAATCTATTCACAAACTCACCCAAATCACGTATGTTTACATCTCTTCTATCTTCCCTTGGGAAAAGTAAGAATTCCACTGTGGGCCAAATAATGGGTAAAGGTCAGGCTAGGGCCCACTTCAGAGCTTCAAACTCTAGAAAAGATTGGTAAGCGACTAGGGGAGAAGGTGCACGGAGCCAGACTGTCACCACATTTAGCCTCGTCCCCCTAGATTTCCTTGGAAATATGGCTGCTCATGAACTGAGTTGCTAGTTCTAGGATGGCCCCTATTCATGTTGGCTCACTGAGCAATGGGATGTCTTAGCCACACCTGGATCACTTGGGGCTCAGGTGTGGGATGGGTGCCGGGCTGTGGCACCCCCGTGCTGCACACAGTCTCCCATCCTGCTCGTCTACAGTCAGATAACAGACAGATCTGTCTACTCGCTAGGGGTTGCTACAATGCCAGAACCATGATGTCTCAATATTTTCCAAGGCCCTTGATAAATAAGGAAGCTCAGAGGTTGATATACTTGTTTCCATGTTCCACACAGTCTCTTTGAAAGTCTTTTACATCCTGGTTGTTATCATTATATCAAAGTAACCCGTTCCACCTCTCTGTGGGGAACAGCAGGCTGAGGAGGCAGAAAAGGGCTCCTTGTGGGTCTGCACCTCTTTAGATAACATATATAGGATGTGACCATTTACATTGCTGCCCCCCCCTTACTTTTTCTGCAACTAAGCAAATAGAGAATGTGACTCTTTCCATAGCTTTAGCACTGACGTAACTCAGAGCTCATTTGTCCTCCTTCACATGGTAGTTCCTGCCTCAAAGACAACCATACCTTTGTCCACATCTTCATCAGCCCAGAGTCTCCTCTCTAGGGCATCACAACAGAGTTAACTTCCCATGAAACATCTATGGCTTTGAAATTCTGTAGCTCTGATTTAGTCAGGATCCTGGCAGGAAATAGATGCTACACTCAGAAGCCGTTCAATGAGAATAATTTAATGCAGATACATTGTACTGTGTACTTTAGATGGTTGACGAAGCACTCAGGAACTAGTAATGGAGAGACCCAGTGCCACCCTGGGTCTTAATGGATAAGAGAAGGAAACAGTGGCACCAGACCCTGGTGAGAGCGGGAGTTCTGGAAGACCCCAGCAGGATGATTACCAGAGAAGAATGCAGCCACTTAGGCTAGAGGGTGGGGTGCGGTGAGGAAGACCCTCCGGTTCCTACTCATGCCTGTCTTGGGCTCAACCCCAAAGAACCAGAAGATAAGGGCTTCCAGATTCTGTCTAACTATGGAGAGCAGCTGTTGGAGGCTGGAGTTCTGTCACCTGACCCACCCATTGTGCCTCACTTCCTTGCTGGGCCTGGCACTCTGCATCTCCTGCTGGGGCAGCCCCTCTTCTGTGACGACAGCTCTTGCCAATGCTGTCCTCTGCATGTGCTCCTTCAGACCTCCCCACTGTTGCATGTCCCTGACTGCCTCGTCATCCAATTTTGGCTTTCTTGAAGCTGCTCTGTGTAGAGTCCCTTCATTCCCACTGTCCTGGTTAGAACTTCCATTCCTTTGCAAGCATCAGGCAGGTGATTTATAAGTTCTATCAGATGTGAAGAGAAAGGGGAAAAAGCTATGTATCTCATAGTATGTATCTCTAGTATGTGGTAGGTATGCAGAAATATATTGCTATTCAAACACGACTGTTTTCAAAGCAATCTAGTAATGATTTAAGACGAATAATAAATATGCCAGGACTTTAAAACTTCATGACAATCTAACAAAGTAGATACCATTATCGTTATCATGATTTTATAGATGAGGAAAATGAGACTCAGAATAATTGAGTAACTTGGCTAAGGTCACACTTAGGAAGGTCTCCAGGTAAGGGGATGATTAAGTGTGGTTTTGAAACCAACACTCTGCCTTCCAAGTACCCATCGTAGCCTAAGTTCATATTGTCTTGTTTCATATAAAACTCTCTGCAGGGGCGCCTGGGTGGCACAGCGGTTGGGCGTCTGCCTTCGGCTCAGGGCGTGATCCCGGAGTTGTGGGATTGAGCCCCACATCGGGCTCCTCCGCTAGGAGCCTGCTTCTTCCTCTCCCACTCCCCCTGCTTGTGTTCCCTCTCTCACTGGCTGTCTCTATCTCTGTCGAATGAATAAATAAAATCTTAAAAAAAAAAAAACTCTCTGCAATATCCCATTACTAAAATCAAGATGGTAAGGCTCTAGGACCCAAGTTCAAAGGCAAACAAAGGGGAGATGTCACATCCGTGCCTCACTGAGCTGGATTACACCACACACGCTCACACAGACTGTGATGGTGGAAACGTGTCTATACATGCGGCCAGCCCAAGAGAGTTTTAGGTGGAAGGTAGATCCACACTCTGGATTTCTGTCAAACCTGTTGGGGGGTGTCATACGGCAGGGTGGGAGGGTGGCAGATGGCAATTCTTCCTTCTCCTTCTTTTAGATTCTTCAATCTTCCACAGAATGTGAAAGAGTGTAGCTATGTTTGGAAATACGCTCACCAAGTCAACAAATAAACTAAACACGTGAGGAGTGGAGTGGAGACGCATTGCCTCAATCTGGCAATGCTTTTGTTTCCAGAAGTCGACATTTGTTAAACATGGAGAGTCTTACAAAGCAGAACTACTGATCATGAACGTCTGACAAGAAGATTGCTCTGGCAAAGCCTCATGTTGCAAACCTCACACGCGTTGAGGACGCCTCTTCTCGTCTCCTCTTCTAAAAACAAGTGCTTTCTGGCACTGCTTCATATTTGTGAAGACACAAACCACACCAACACGTGATACTCTTAAGTTTTGAAGCCCTGCTTCTCAAAGTGCGACAGTGGGCTTGCTGCGTGGGCTTCTCTTGGGAGCTTGTAAAAATGCAGAATCTTGGGCTCTCCTCTTCTTTGGTAAAGCAGAATTTGTATTTTAACAAGACTCCCAGGTGATTTCTGTACACATGAAAGTTTGGGAATCACCATTGTAGAAGGTACTGTTGGTAATGACCGCCCGGGAGGTCCAGCTCCTAAGCCCGCCCTCTTCCTTCCATACCCACACCGTGGGAATCAACCACTGCCCTTCTTACCGTCCCCTAAGCATGCCCACTCACCTTTGGAAGGCACGCTTGTCAGGACTCCTGGAAATGAGTACCCCTCCCCTCTTCTACCAAGAAAACTCCTAACCTACTCTTCAAGTAACATTTTGCACGTCACTTGACCTGTGTGGCCCTTTAAATCAAAATTAACTTTCCTGTTTCTCTTCCCCCAGGGCCATTCAGGAGAAGCAATCACTGTTAACAATTTCTTTTGAATCTTCTCTGAAATTTCTTTGTTTATCCAAGCATCTGAAACATATGTTTTATATCTTTTTTCCCCAGTAATGACATCATACTATCTATTGATGTACACCTTGTTTAATTTACATAATGTATCTCAAATTTTCCCCTTGTTATTATGTAACATACATTACATACGTTATACATAACGTTATACCTAACATATGTTACGTACGTTTTTACATAATGTAAAGTGTATTTTGGTATGCATATAGATGGATACACAAAAAATCTATTTAATTAGTCCTCAAATGATAAGCATTTAGGTTATTTCCAGTTTTTTGGTTTCATTTGTTTTGCTTTGTTGTTATTTCAAACAACGCTGGTGTCAACATCACTTTCCAAGTATTTTCCTCACTTGCACAAGTTCTTCTGTGGGATATCTTCTCAGGAAATGGCTTGGCTGAGTGGAAGGGTATGGGTCTTTTAACTTTGGTAGATATTCCTTCCCTTTGGTAGATCTGGCTTCCCTCCAAAGGCATAGCACCTTCTTACATTCCAGCAACAGCCTAAGAGAACTGTTTCCCACACCTTTGTCATCATCAGGAATTATGAAGCTTTTTTCTTTGTTAACTGAGGAGTGCTATCTAGGCCATGTTTTGATTTCACCTGGGAGTTTCCCATAGGAGTTTATTAGGAGAAGCACAGAGACATGTGGAGAAGAAAGAGAAGGGCATTCTAAGAAGATGAGATATTGTGTACAGACAGATGCAAGGTTGGGTCTGTGGAAATGGCTCGAGTTTGGAGGGTGGGGAGATGCCAGATCACACAGGTCCCAGCACACCTGCTACAGAAGGAAAGCTGGCTCTTGAGGAGACCAGGAGAGGGTGATGTAGAGAAGCTAAAACCGAATATTCTCCTTTTGTTTCCACCAGTTTGAGGGAGCCATCTATTTGCTCTAAGACTATTGCTCTAAGACATATTAGTAGTGTCCTCATAATTGGCTTTTTTGCTCTTAAAACCACTTCAGACGAGGTGCATGTGTGTGGAGGGCCGGTTCATTAACGGGAAGATACGTTTAGTGAATCTGGAGACCAAAACATTTCTTTCTGATTTCCTGATTGTGCTGACTGATATACAGTTTTCTCTAATGTTTTCACTAGAAATTGTACATTTAAAAACCAAAACACTCTTACTATTAATGCCAAGTTCCCTTCTCCTGGTATTAGATAATCACAATAATATCTTTAGGAAATTTCATGTAGAATACTGATACCTGTTCTATTTTTCTTTGCCTCCCAAAATGAGAGAATCCCAACAGAACACTGATAACTCTTTTAGATATCCTATTTCACTGTTTCACTTATTGGACATAAAAAATAAACATAATGTCACTTTATCAGAGAACTATAATTTCATTTAGAAAAACCAAAAAGGATTGATTTTTCACAAATCAGCTTATTTAACAAATTCCAGATGAGACCAGTGTCTCTAATGATGCATTTTAGGATAAATAATTAAAACGGCAACATTAAGAGTCACTTATTTTTCTTTAATTATCAGTGGACACATGAAACAGGTCTAGTAAATCTAATCATCTTGGATTTGGTTGACACATGGCTGACCACATTCCAGAGTTAATCTCATTTACACAGAATATTGGAATTAGAAAAAAAATCTGAGGCATTACTTAATTTAGGCTCTCGGTTGTCAAAGAATTTACCTTAACTTAGTAGAAATGTGTTTTATCTTTAGGCCCAAATTGTTCTTCAAGATAAATTAAATCAGTGTAATTCTCAATTTCTTTTCCAGCGATACATACTTTTCCTCTTAATAGCTGTTCCTTCTACTCTGAAGAAAAAATGTCTATATTTCCTAGGCTTTCCAAATCTCTCAAAGGATTATTTACCTCGATAATATAATCTTTGAAGAACAGGGGCTGACAAAAAAAAAAAAAAGAATAAAAATCCTGGACACATGGCTGGCTAGTTATCTCAAGATACTACATTTTTAAAGGCATCTTTAGGGGCAGCGTTAAAAGTCGGTCACTTCCATTTGTGGCTAGCCTTGTCCTGTCTCTTCACTGGGTTTTGACTCATCAGCACTCTGAACATCAGTCCTTGAGCCCAGCAACTCTGAGTCCCAGGGCCGGTGCTAATATCAATGTCTAGTTGCTCAAAAGAAACTGGGAGGACTCCTTGAGACAGCCTGATATATTTGGGAGCCTATGATGCCAAATATTATTATAAACTATTATATTCTGAACACTTCTAGTATGTGAAAGACACTACTTGATATACATGACCTCTTCTAAATTCTTGACAAGAGATAGAATGGTTCTCACTCGGGAGCTGAAGAAACAGATTTTCAGAGAGGTTCAATAAGTTGCCTGTCATCACAAAGCTAACCAGTGGTATGGAAAGGGATGGGTAGACAACAACTTGCACCCCTAACTGTCTTGAGGTAGGATGTAGGTTGAGCACCTCCACTCTCAACAGAAGACTGTAATATTGAGCTGAGTGAGTCAAAGCTTAAAAAAAAAAAAAAAGGAATTTACATATACCACCAAGTCATTTGGAATTTATTGTATTTAATATGTGTTTAAATTATCTTCTATTATTGAATACATTTTTTCAGAATATTCTAAAATGGAATATGTATGGTGGGTGACAGGTGGGTGACTATGGTGGTGAACATTTAGTAATGGACAGAATTATCAAATCACTATGTTGTACACCTGAAACTAACATAATACGGTATGTCAACTTTACTTCACCAATAACAAAATGGAATGAAAGATCTTTCAAGTTCTTCCTGGGTATTTACTTTAAGATCAAATAAAGTTGGAAGTGACTGTGTGATTCTGGTGTTGGGAAACTAGTATTTCAAAGGAAGACTTTATACTTGACGTTGGAAATAATTTTTCACTTTGTAAGTCTGAGAAGGTCTCCGTATCAAACCCAAAAGATTTTTTGCTGAAGGTAGATAAAGAATGATGGAGTTGCAAAGAGCTCCAAATGTATTGCAGCCTCAATGAACCTTCCTCTCCTTTTGGGAACTTGATTTTTAACTCTGGATCTCATTTGCAAGTTGTTATTTAATTGACTGGGGTGAATAATGTTATGTAAAGCACAAAACATAAAGGAACTAGGTAGCAATGATAATTATTCAACATACATTCAACAAGGATTTACCGAGGCTCAGTGTATGCTCAGTGCTGTGCCATGTACTGGGCAACGCAGTGAAGAGATGGTCTGTTGCTACGGCTCCTTGTCTAGTGGAGACAGAGCTGATGGCAGGGTCAGTGCAGTAACTCTGCTAAAATTCAACTTCAGGTTAAATTGAATTCAGTGTCATCTCTAAAGAGGGGGAATGATCCCATCCTCCTGGAGATTTTGAGAGCATTAAGTGACATACTACATGTTACTATAACTAGTATAATAAATGGTGTATTGAAATCATTCTATAAGTACTGAGTAATACATATAAAGAACAATTAATTAAACGTATTCTACAGATAAGTCAGGGAAATGTATTAACCCTAGTAACTAAAGCAAAGAATTGGTAACACATATCAGACCTTATACTCTCTGAATGACTTTAGAGCAGAGAGACTCTTGAAATAAGTCTTTATCAAAAAACACTTAGAAATCATACTCACCAGTGTGTTCAAACTACATATACTATTGAATCTTGCCTTACGGAATACTGGGAAGAGAAGTAGATTTGGCATCTGAAGATCTTCAGTTTTATTTTCTTATATGTAAAATTATAATAGTAATGGGACCTATTGTATAGGGTCGCTGTGGGTCTCAGAAAGGATCATGTCTATAAAATTACTTGGAAATACAGATATAATTCAAATATAATCTATTATTTTTGATTAATCAAGATATAGCTGTCCGACATATTTTTTATATCCACGTTTTAGATTAAATCCCTTAATTCACAAATATCTTAGGACACAATTTGAGTTTGTAGTACATTGTCCTAAAAAGAATTTCTTTTTCTTTTCTTTTTTTTTTTTTTAAAGATTTTATTTATTTATTTGACAGAGAGAGAGACAGCGAGCGAGAGAGGGAACACAAGCAGGGGGAGTGGGAGAGGAAGAAGAAGGCTCATAGTAGAGGAGCCTGACGTGGGGCTCGATCCCGTAACGCCGGGATCACGCCCTGAGCCGAAGGCAGACGCTTAACTGCTGTGCCACCCAGGCGCCCCCCTAAAAAGAATTTCTAACACTTGGGAAAAAATATGCATGTGTACATGTGTCAGTGAGTGGTGTGTGGCATATCTATTTCCACCATGCATATCAGTTCCAGAAAATGTCTGGACTGAAGTGCTGAACTGTTTGAGGTAACAATTCATGGGCAGATATCATTTAAAATTCTGAGACGCTAGCATGCAAATGTGTAATCTTAAGGGCCAAGAGCTATCATTCAGTATGACTTCTAAAGACATGTAAATGAGGAGAAGGAAGGGAAGAAGGAAGGGGGGATAAAAAGAAGGGGGGATGAACCACGAGAGACTATGGACTCTGGGAAACAAACCGAGGGCTTCAGAGGGGAATGGGATAGGCTGGTGATGGGTATTAAGGAAGGCACATGGTCCACTGGGTATTATACGCAAGTAATGAATCATGGAACTTTACATCAAAAACTAAGGATGTACTGTATGGTGACTAACGTAACATAATAAAAAATTATTTTAAAAAAAGACATGTAAATGAACTTAAATTAGATATCTGTTTCCATCCCATGACTTTATGATTTTATGATTATATAATATAACCTCGACGGCCTTCCATGGAGGGAAGATGGTTGTAAACTGGAGATCTTGATCTTCTAAGCTCTTTGATGGGTCTGGGCATTTACATCTGGATTTAAGAGCCGTGGAAACCTGGTCTGCTGTGTACACCAGAAAGAGAATTTGGAGCTCTCAGAACATCTCAGAAGAAGGGGGTGAGGAGAAGAGATGGGAGAGAGAGGAAAAACGAGGGGACGAGCCCAAATCCTTAGTGAAATCTATCAACCCCAAAGATGATTGGTATAGAAAAATCTCTGGTGGAAACTTGTGACAGATAGAATCTAGGTCACTTTTTAAGAGGGATGAGGTAGTATATGTGGAACCAGGACTCTAGGACACAGAGGGTGATATAAGATTTTAAGTCCCTGAGAAGGCAAAGAAGGGTTTTGGACTTTCACAGACTGTGGAACTGGTATTCAAGCAAATTACACCTAGATCTTCAAGGGGATGAAAAGGCCTCAGCTTATACACGGCTTAAAGAGACATCTATGTATTTAATTTATTAAGTTTGAACCTGCCTGCTTCCAAAACGAGAGATAACACATTTGTTGTATTATTATTATACTAGAACTTTACATAGGGAAGTTAACCTAGGCCAGCGATTCTAAGATTCGCAGATGAGGGGAGGGGATGGGGTGGGAATGAGGAGGTGGGAGGGGCAATTTTGCCCTCAGGGGAGATGTGTTAATGTCTAGAACTATTTTCGGTTGTCACAATTCAGGGTTGCTAGTGGCACCTTGTGGGTAGAGGGCAGAGATGTTGCTCATTTTACGCTGTACGGAATTCAGACCCCATAACAGAGACTATCTGACCGCAAATGTCAGTTGCGCCAAGCTGAGAAACCCTGACATAGGCCAACCTATCATTTTACAAATGAGCAACTGAACTGAACATCGGAGAGGGTCAGTGACTGGGGCCAAGTCACACGGAGAGCAAGAGGTCCTTGCTTCCTGAAGAGTTGGAAGGGGTAGGTCCTTCACTGTTTCCGCACCACACAACATGACTTCTAAAAGCTAAAAATGGAACTGCTGGAAAATAAAGCTTCTTATGGACAAGTTTAGGCTGAAGATGTACTAAACACTAGCCTAAGTCCTTAAAACCTAGTACTGCCTACACTGGGAAATCTGGGCCACCAGAAAAATGGAGAATTCAATTACGTAACATGCATTTGACTGTATGGAGGAGAAACTATTTTCATGATATTTAACCAAAGTTCTACCCAGCCTAGAGGTTCTCAAACTTTAGCATGCTGCACGGCCACCTGGCAGGCTTGTTAAAAGCCAAGTCCCACCCCTCCCCCCAAGAGAATCTGCATTCCTAAGAAGCTTCCAGGTGCAGCTGCTGCTGCTGGTCCTTAGGAAGCCAGGCTTTGAGAACCACTGGCCTAGCATTTGGTAGCTACTCAATCAACGCTGGCTTAGTATTACAAACATTTAATAATATAGTCGCACCAAAAAAATGTAATCTCACTTTGGCATAGATTAATTACTAATGCTCCTTCACACTTAAAGCAAAATCATCCAGAGACGGCAGAACCCAAAGTAGCTGTAGACTTCATTTAACTCATATCTTTTACTTTAGAAACGAACAAATGAATATAACTATTTAAGCTCCATTAACAGAGAAAAGAACCACTATTAAAAATAGATTTTGAAACAAAAATCATTTATAGACATTTGAGTACTGGCAGTGTTATCATAAAGATATATGAACTTAAGATTGTTAAGTACGACTAAATATGCATTTTTCACATTGTGTGGATGAGGAATATTCTGAATGCCAAACTGTATAAAACCTGGTCTGATGGGGCTCTTATGCCAAGCTAGGTCTATGGGGAAAATGCCTATTGACATCAGTAATAGAAAATCAGGCCCCGAGGGACCATAACTGCCTCTTCAAATTATTTGGGAGAACATGTACATGTTTAATCAATTAAATATAGCATAATATGATAAGCAATATATTCCCCTCATAAATAATCAATGTGCTGCTCTTAATCAGGATTAGCAGAGTGAAAGGTACCCAGAGGGAAATTCATTTAGGCAACACTCATTTTCCTTCCTTTAATTTAATAAAAAATAATGTAAGAAATTGCAGATACTTAAAAACTTCCTGTTTGCCCGGTGAGGGCGTGTGCTATCCTTAATCGCCCCACGCCAGTCCTCACTTATGGACACTGAATATTCAGCCTCCCATTTACCTCTTGAACATCATGAGACACTTTACACAGCCTTTATTGTCCTAGCTCATGACACCAGTCCAAAGCACTAAACTTTTCTTGCCAAGGGCACGCCAACCCTCTCCACAGTGCTGCTTCTGTCTTGAACTTTTTAAATACCCACCTATCTTTTAAATTAGGTGCCATCTGTCGAATCAGGATCCCTGGTTAAATCTCATTAAAATTCCTTGCCAATATCACACCGCTGCTGCAATCTTCCCCTGCTACTTCTCCAGGCTTTTCTGCAGCGTTCAATAAGAGCCTGCTATTTTAACTAATTCCCATACCAGGACATGGTGTGAGAGTCTAAAAGAGAATCACGCTCTGTTTCTAATTTTACTCACAGAGTGAATAACTGTTCATGTCAAATCTGGGATCGTGCCCCCAAGTCCCCTAAACACAGCACAGTTAAAGCAGAGCAGTTAACCCAACATCCTTCAGTGCTAGTATCAAATGGCGCTTTTACTGCAGGATTCACCTTGGAATGAAGTAGACAGCATTCACTATTTGTGGAACTCACAGAACTGCCAGGTTATGCAGGCTTCATGCTCCCATTGTCACAAACAATCACAACAGAAGACAAATACAGGGAAAATAGCGAGCCTATTTACAAGGAAAGCAAATCTGCAATCCGACAAGGGCAACAGAAGAGCCAAGGACTGCAGTAAATCTGAGAGCTAATAGTTCTCCTGCAACACCTCCCAGCAAATGGATTGTATTCAGAGTTTAAACAGCCAAAGCAACATTCATTCCTCGATGGCTAGAGAAGATGCTTGATAAGCAAATCCTAATTTATGATTCATTTACTCCTTAAGTGTCTTAAACCTAGGATTGCTACCAGACTTCCTCTGCTTATTCAAGCATGCTGACAAAACTGGACTCCCTTAGTAATTTCTCTCTGCACCTCTCAGCATGGCTGACAGGCATCTGCCAAGACCAGAGCATATAAACCACTGAATCATGCAAAAATATTTACCCCCAAAAGATGTAGTAAAAGCTCAGCTTCCTCCAGCTTCCATAGTCCCTGAAGTGTTAATCTGAAGGAACAATTCCATGAGTTTTCACAGGCCAGCAGTGTGTCTCCTACACTTGACCTAGACAGCCTTACATAACGAAGCGTCGGGGCTGGGGAGCTCGCTGAATGTCATCACCAGCAAGAGTAAGAAGTATTGGCGGCAGCAGGCAGGCGGGCAGGCTGGGAGTTTGCATGGGAATCATGAAATCTTGTCTTTCTCTTTTGAAAGGTTTTGGAAGGAGAGTTAAGAATAGCTCGGAAACTGGTCTTGTTGTTTCTGTGGGAAGAATGACCAGAAGCACAAAAGCTAAATTTTCCAGCAAGGGCAAGACGCCGCTCTCGGTGTTTGCAATAAAGCTAACAGAGTGAATTGCTGTCTGTAGAGTACTGTGCCATGACACCTAAGATGAAGGGAATGGTAAAGCAAAGTAATGACTCAAAGGCTGCCACCGAGAGCTTTTGTCTACCTTTAACTCATTGTGGTGAGTATAGGGGAATATGTATCTATGTAATAGGAGTAATAGTTGGAGGTGTAAGTTGGTTTGCAGGAAAACTGTAAGAGGGGTAAAGAGTGTTTATGTTCCTTAAAATGTTTGCAAGCAAGACGATGGCATTTTAAATCTTGATTTATCAAATTCAGAAGGGGGTGGGTTAAACTGGTTGTGCTTAATGCATTTCAATTCAGGTATTTTCATGAAAGTAGTAAGAAAATCAGGTTACCTCTCTATGGTGCTGTGCAGATTACTGTCAGGTGTGTTCATTAATGACTGCCATGGTTGATACTAAAAAGATAGGAATTTCAGCGTTCAGATTTTGTATACAATGAATCTTTTTTAGACTTTGCAAGCAATTTCTCAGAATGGGGCAAGAAGATCACTGTGCTTTTAAATAAGCTTTGTTACACTCACTCCTAGATATCTGGAGGATACTTTTAAACAGCAAATTAGAAACAGTGTATTCTCCATCTAATTTTCATTCAATTATCTCAAGTGTGTGCAATGCAAGTTGTGTTCTTAAAAGCTAGAAATAATAAAACTAGCCCTATGTTCTGATCCTGAGTACAATAATATGACATTATTAATATAAGATGATATTATATTGTTTAATTATATATAAAATTGTGGTTTGACATAAGAACTAGGATGATCGGTAGGGGAAGAAAGGGATAAAGAAAGGGGGGTAATCAGAAGGGGGAATGAAACATGAGAGACTATGGACTATGAGAAACAAACTGAGGGCCTCAGAGGGGAGGGGGGTGGGGGAATGGGATAGACCGGTGATGGGTAGTAAGGAGGGCACGTATTGCATGGTGCACTGGGTGTTATACACAACTAATGAATCATCGAACTTTACATCGGAAACCGGGGATGTACTGTATGGTGACTAACATAATATAATAAAAAATCATTATAAATATAAAAAAAAATTGTGGTTTGATATGGGATGTGGGCTAAGATGTATAATTCCCGAGGCTACAGAAATAGAGAAGCCATGCATCATTTAAAAATAATATTAATGTGTTACTCTTAGCTGGGAAACTTATCTACTAATGCATCACACTGAGAATAGAGCAGGGAAATAAGAGAATTTTAGGTCTAGAAACAACTCGATGATCTAATTCCACTCCATCATTTAACCCCTATGGAAACTGAGGTAGAAAGAAGTTAAATGATGTGTTTAAGGTGACTCTGAAGGAGAGGTAAATGGAAAGCAGTTTTTCTGATACTCACTGGTGTTTTGCCTACTATCCTGCAGTAAATAATTGTCCTCTAGTACTGGTGTAAAGGCCTGATATACAATGATTTTTTTTTAATCATAGAAATGACAGAAAACAAAGTGGAGTAGCACTAAATATTTGCTTTTAGGAACAGTCTGATTTTAGAAAATCAATTTCAGTAGTGGATGGAATGAAAAAATTTACTCAATTATTTCTCACAACCATAATGAATATATTGGCACAACATTTAATTACGTTTTTCAAATTATGAAATAGTGTTCTAAACATTTGGCAATGGACACTACGTTGGTCGTTCAGATCTTTTTATTTTGTTAATGTTGGTTGTGGAGCTAGGCTTGTCTCTCTCTTGGAAAGCTAATGTACATGGAATAAACAACCCATAGAAAGCAAAGAACTGGAAAATAGGATGTTTTAAAACAGATTTGGTCTTATTACTTTCAAGTAAACTGAGATCTTGTAGTCAGGCACTTTTTGATCTTTGCATCCCTGCCCCCAGCACAGTGCTTACTGGAAACCTCAATAAATGTTAACTGAATAAATAAATGCAGGGGTGAAATGCATTCAAGATGATCCATATATGAGAACTGCATATGCTATTCCTCAGTAGTGTTCTTTGGAGTCATTTTAAAGAATATAGAAAAATGATTTATGAAAATATCAGCTTAATAATTGCCAAAGTAAATGAATGATTCTGAAATATTTATTTGGAAACTTCTTATTTTAAAAAACAGCATTCTCCTTGCAATCTAGTTGGATCAACTTGATGGCAGCTCCTAAGAGATAATCCAACTCCCACTAGGTTAACCAAATAGAGGTTTTGTTTTTCTCAAGTGACATTAAGTTAAGTGACATTAAGGTAGGACTTTAAGTCCTGGCAAGATCCACAGTCTTTAGGCGTATGAGCTAAATTTTCCTTCCTTTTAGCCATCCTTAGCATGTGGCTTTCATCCTCTGGTTTGTTGCCTTGTGGTCTCAAAATGGCTCCCTCTCCTCCAGCATCCTGAGTACATTTCAGGCAGGAGAGTAGGAAGTGCAAAGGGCAAAATGCAAGTTCCAGCTGAATCAGCTCTTTCTCCAAGAACTTTCCTGATTATGTACACATTGAGACTTATGTCTTATGGGTCATAACTGTGAGAAATGCCACTCTTCCTAGTGAGGAGTCTAGAATAATTGTCTTTTTAGCTAAGCCCATTGCATTTCCCAATAGAGTAGAGCTGGGTTTCTGTTTTTAAGGCAAATGGGGTTGCGTCTCCAGTATCCATTCTCCCTTAGCATACACTTTTGGTAGTCCTGGTAAAATCCTAAAGCATTCAGCAGGATCATTTAGTCTAAGTTGATTTATCTTCCAAAAGAAGGAAAAAGCTTCTCATTTTATATCCAGATCTTCTATGGGTAAAAAATTATCCTACTTTTGCAATGGAGCATTACTTGGGTAGCAATGGGTTTATAATTACACAGTAGTCAATCAGATGCAAAGAGAAAGCTGCAGATAAACTTTTCAGAATGAAAACAGAAAATATTTCCGTGTGCCATTTCAGCCCATATTCACCCCTAAAATAAGGTTGTCTGAAGTAGTTTCTTTCTGAAAAGATTCTGACTATAGAAGAATAAATGGACACTGAATTAAAGCTCTAATCTTTGAAATATCTGCAATTACTAAGTAAAATGATGTCCCACTAATTTAGAAAAGAGGCTTTTGCTTTTTTTTTTTTGGCCAGTTTTGCCTGTTTTCTTGCTGGAATTAGCTAGACTGAAAAGCATGTGGCTCTTCCTGCTGGGCCATGGAAGGGAAGGCCTATATGACATATTCCAATTAGGTCACAAGAATGTCTCTCTAAACCACAAGCTGTTCTTTATATTGGGACAAGGAATAATACTGACATCTTTAAAACAACCTGCAACAAGATGGTGCCTCAGATCAAAAGTTTCACTTGAAACTTGTACACAATTCCTAGCCAGCCTAGATTGGAAACTCTCTGATAATGATGGCAAAATGGTAAAATGGAAAAATGATGGCATTCTTAGTTTCCATTAAACTCAACTTTTATATGGAATATAGTTGACCTTGAACCCAAGTCACAGTCACCATGAGATAACCTATTCACAAAAAAATGGAGTATTGCGCTAGCCTCTACCATACTGAAAAACCACCTGGAACATGGTGTTCATTTCACTCTCTTAACAGGAGTAAATAGAGGAAATTCTTTGCAGAAGAGCAGGCTATATCCAGCCTGACTGAAGACATCAAATTAAAGTACATTTAGTACCCCGAGGGTATGAGTTTTACAAGTCACAAACTCAAGGGAGGACAAAACTGGAAATTTCTTCCTTTTCCTATAAATTAATTTAATTTCTATTTTAATGTCCCATTTTTGCCTAGTGGCAGAAAATTTAATTATTTCTAGGTCAGTTCAATTGCTTTAGTACTTTTTCAGTTATCTCAGGTTTAGCTCAATAAAATGTGAGATTTTTGTCTTTGTCCTTTATATTAATTCGAATAACACTAGCTTCAGCAACAAATATACCCCAAAGTCTTTGCGGCTTAGCACAATTAGATTGTATTTCTTACTCATGGAAAGTTCTATGTGGTTGTTCCTGGTTGGCAGGTGGTCTTCCATGTGATCATGTACGGATCTTGGATTCTTCTGTCTCGTGGCTCCTCTTGCCTCTCGGTATTCATAGTCAGCCAACAGAGGGAAAAAGACTTCCTGAAGAATTACACACACCTCTGCAGCCTAGAAATGACACACATGACTGGCTTGTATTTAAATCGTGAGGAATAATCATTTGGTCCCCCTACTTGTTATGGAAGGCTAAGAAATGTTGTCCCTAGCTGGGCAGCCACTTCTCAAAAGGGAGCATAAGTTATTGGGGTCACCAAGCTATCTCTGCCTTTCATCTGTTCAGTTAATCACTTAAAAATTACTTTTGCCAATTATAATTTCTTGACATTAGAGAACTGAGGATTTAATGGGGGAAAAGGGATAGCTCTCCTTGTGTCAGTGAGTGATTATATTTTGCACCTGAAAATGGTCCATATATACAATGGAATATTACTCAGCCATCAGAAAGAATGATTACCCAACATTTGCAGCAACATGGATGGGACTGGGGGAGATTAGGCTACATGAAATAAGTCAAGCAGAGAAAGACAATTAGCATATGGTTTCACTCATTTGTGGAACATTAAGAATAGTAGGGAGATTGGTAGGAGTAGGAAGGGAAGAATGAAGGGGGGGGGTAAACAGAAGGGGAAATGAACCACGAGAGACTATGGACTCTGGGAAACAAACTGAGGGTTTTAGAGGGAAGGGGGCTGAGGGGATGGGTTAGCCCAGTGATGGGTATTAAGGAGGGCACGTATTGCATGGAACACTGGGTATTAAACGCAAACAATGAATCATGGAACCCTACATCAAAAACTAAGGATATACTGTATGGTGACTAACATATCATAATAAAAAAAAATGGGATCACATCCTTTTTCTTCTACCCACAGAAATCAGAGAAACATTAGTATAGATTTCCAGATTTTTACATTGTAGTACCTGGAATTCAGGTCTATGATTTTACGTTCTAAGTAAAATACCCCAAGCTACAGCAGTCCCACATGCTATGATAAACATGGCTGGCCCAAATGAACCTTGAAAGGTTGGTTTCTGAACTCATTCTGATCCTAGTATCCAGCTAAGGCTTTGCTATCACTTGGATATTTCAGGCAGGATGCAAGAAGGCAGAGGGAGGAAGGGGTTGAGCCTATACTGAAAAAGCAAAATGTTCAGAAATTCTCAGCAGACTTCCTCCTGGGTCTCATTGGCCAGAATTGTTCCATATCCACTCACAGGAACAAGAGAGGAGAATGGGAAAGAGAGCCTTCAAGTTGGACTAATAGATGTTTCAAACAGAATTGGGGTTCCCTTAATAAGGAAGAAGGGGGAAAAGAATAGCAATGTCTGGCTCAACATTAATAGGCCAGTTAATCTGCCGAGGTAATTATAAGCTTGTTTACACTTCCCAGAGGGCTTAGTATCAGTGGTGTGTGTGTATGAGAGAGAGAGGGAGAGAGAGAGAGAGAGAGAGAGAGAGAGAGGGAGAGAGAGATAGCGCAAAAGAGAGAAAGAGAGACAGAGACTAGGTTTATTGACGCTGTGGTGCCGAGCATGAACCTCTAGGCAATCCAGAGGCTGCTTCCATTTAAATGGCTCTGTAACTTGGTGGCTAATGAACCAGGATGTCTGTAGACTTACACTCTTGCCTATCCATATTTTTTCAGTCTTGGATTCTCTTCTGAACTTGCTAGGACATATTCAAAGTAGGTGTTCTATTTAAACTGGGAAGAAGCAGTCTTTAAAAAAAGCTTTCGGTTCTCCTTCCCAGCTGCTTCTCTTCATTAAACACACATGCATACTCCAGAGTTTCTAAGTTTTTGAGTAAAAAGGAGAATCACCTAGGTCAGAGTAGGTGTGTGGATGGGAAGTTGGGAAAAGATGGTGCCTGGGAAGAAGAAAGAACCAAGTGTTCAATATTTGCCCTTTTTGGTGTTTTCTCTTTTCCAAGTTGGTTTCCCAAGTGGGATCTAAGAATGTGCAAGCCTTGGTACATTACCCAATGCATTAGATTATCTCTAATATAACCCTAAAGGGCTGGCACAACTGCAATGTCTTTTCTTTTCCAGGCCCCCCACATTCTATTTCTTGTCAATCTCCACATAGTTAGCCGTACTCAGGAATTCCCTTTCAGATCTATGAACAATTCTCAGACTAAATCAAAAGAAACAATTTACGTCCCCACCCACTGATTTTGACCAATGTTCCAGTCTCATTGAATTGCTTGCAGATATGAGAAAGTTTTGTGCTATTTCATATGTCTATAAATTCGCTTAGACTGTTCTCTCCATTGGAGTCCCTCATCTCCGCTCACCCCTACAACCCCTGGCTTTGCCATCCCACCCTCAGTCCTTTCCTGTCATCAGTGAAATGTAGTAGGTTTAAGGACCAGTTTTTTAAAAATAATAGGTCCTTATCCCTTCACCCCCACTCAAGTGGCAATTATTACTGCTTGTTGGGATATGATCATGACTTGGAAAGCCCTAGAGTGCTTATACTACACGTTGTTAAACATACTTGCTTTCTTACCATTGTCCTCAAATACCTGGCTGACTATTTAAAAACCAGGACTGTGTTTTATTCATCTTTGAATTTCTAGTACCTAAAATGGAGCCTGCTTAGGACACAATATGCATTCAACAACTATTCTTTGCAATTAAAAAAATGAGATTATTAATAACAATGAAGATGAACCCAGAGACTTTTAGAAAGCCTAGCATACATAAACACGGATTTATGAAATAGAAAACACGAGGGCTAACAATACATCCTGTAAAAAGATGTTTCATTTCTTAAGAGATCATCAAATTTTCTCTGAAAATGTCATCAAATAGTTGTCTTTACATTCAGATTTTCCACACAAAAAATCTACTTCTTAAAATAAGCAATATCTATACTTCAAAAATCCAGTTGCAGGCAATGGCTTGACTTTTTTTTCCAAATGATAATCTGGTTATTGTAGCAGTTCTCCTTTGTTCTCTACATATTTTATTAAATCCATATGTTGGAGCTAAAAATACTTCCTTTTTTGAGAAGCTAGACATTGGTAGTCTATCTCCAAAAATTACAGAAATGTTATCTATTATTAACAGAGTATAAATTTAATATTTTCGCCGTAAATGTTTTAGTGACCCAAAACCCTCACATTCGGTTTATCATTTTGTTCTTATAACATGCTCGTGATAGGCGTTGGATTTCACCAGCTCATCCTACCTCTTTTATTAAAGAACGACGGAGAAGAGTGCCCACGACTCTTCCGAGATCTCCCGGTGTGCGGACGTTTTCTTCTAATCAGTGGATATGCCCTGGGAAGTGGCGCGTTCGTAGGGTGGGCCTCGGTGCCGCTCAGGGCGCTCCGAAACGTCCGTGGGGTCTCAGCACACCGAGCAGTCAACGACCACTGCTTGCGCGCCGCCCTTCGCTGCTTCTGCAACCTCCTCAGATTTTTCGTCAGAATTCCAGATTAAGCTATTGTACTTGGAACCCAGCTTTAGAAACCCTGCCTTCAAAGAGCAGGTCGAGGCTCCGTCACACACTGATGCAAAAATCTGAGTACAGGGAGCTCCGAAGGAGCACAGCTCCCTTTGCCGCAGGCCAGCGTCTCCCGGGACTTAGAGAAGGAAGACGTAGCTGCTGAACTGGACCCCCAGACCCATGTGCTCCTTTTGCCTCCTGTCTTTCTCACCCCCGCCCTTTCCGGTCGGAGAAGGACTTGGAAAGTCAGGTGGCTTGCCTGAGGCCGCACAGCTAGCTGTCTCCGGGGTCGGCCGACATACAGGGCTTCTCGACCAGCATCGAGTAAGTGAAGCATCAAATATCAGAATGAACGATGAGCAGCCCGTTGTGCGTTTGCAGATATAGCTGGATTATAAAAAATTTACAGTGCATTCCATTTAGCAAAACCTCTAGACATGTGCTTCACGGTGACATTCTAGATGCCGAGTCATCCTCTTCTTGCCCTTTTATGACTGAAGGAGTTGATGAGAATGTCGGACGAATAACAGACAAACACGAACTGTCATTTACATGCGTACGAATGGGCTCAATCCTTTACGAAGCACCTGCATGTATGAGATCCCCTAGGGCCCTACATCCTTACCGGATCCGGACTGACACCGCAGGGCGGCCGCTGAGCGGACCCATCCCTCTGTCGGCACGAGCCCAGGATGCTCTGCGCGCACGTCACCGCGTAGGAAGCTACTAATCAAGTGGAGGGCCCCGTGGATGTGAGGTGGGAAATGTGAGCGAGGAATGTCCAGTCCTGACCCCAAACCTGCCACAGAGAATCTCTGCTACCGTTCCGACCGCCATGTGGCCTTTTGGAAGAGAAGCTCAGGATTTCAGAGAGGGGCTCAGACATGTGAAATCCAGTGATGAATAAATCTTCGGAAATGCCAAGCTCTGTTATTATTCTGAGTAACAATTAGTCCCCAGATGATTTTTATTTTGGGGAAGAAGATCTCAGAAGTGATTAGTCAACTAGCTGCACAGCTGCAAATGTCTTCGGATTTGAAAACATTGCCCTTTTTGCAGAGGACAGGCAACAAGGATCCAAATGGAAGCAGATTTTGCATATACAAAAAACTACTCGGTCAGCAGGCTTAATGAGGTAGAAAAAGTTTGTCTCTGATTCCATTATAAAGGCAGACTATAAATCAACCAATCATAGGATTTGGAGGCCGGAAGAAACCCCAATTTGCTATTGCCCCACATGGCTAGCTTGGCAAATACAGAAAGCAGATGAAATTTGATTCTGATTAGTGCTCTAAAAAAATTTTTTTTTTCTCTTCTGACACACAGTATTTCTCTACTAATATGAGACAATTTTTAAAATGTAGTATGTTAATAGTGTGATATTTAATCTTTGAGCCCTAATGAATTATTAGTCTTTAACAATAACATTTAATATATATTAATGAGTTAAAAACACGTAAGCTTTTTATTTCTTAACATATGTGTACTTTATAAAACAGAGCAGAGGCAATATTATGTACAAGAAATGCCATTTCTTATTCATATTCTTTCTGTAATCCTGGTTCCCTAGCATCCAGGGCAAATTTTGTAGGGGAAAATTGGGAATAATAATGCCTCTCCCACAGGATTGTTGTAAATTTCAGTAGAAAAATACTTGTTAGTCACTGAGTTACGTTGAGTGGTCAATAAAGTTCATTTCTATTTCTTGTTTCCCCTCATAAAGATGGGAATGTTGATCCCTGGTCAGCCAGAGGAAGACTATTTTTAGCCAAGTAACCCCTCAGATTAAACCAAATTAGAAATCTTTTCTTTCAGCTTCTTTTTAAAATTTATTTATTTGTTTATTTATTTATTTTTAAGATTATTTATTTATTTATTTAACACAGAGAGAGAGACAGCCAGCGAGAGAGGGAACACAGGCAGGGGAGTGGGAGAGGAAGAAGCAGGCTCCCAGCGGAGCAGGGAGCCCGATGCGGGGCTCGATCCCAGGACCCTGGGATCACGCCCTGAGCTGAAGGCAGACACTTAACGACTGCGCCACCCAGGCGCCCCTTTAAATTTATTTTTATTCTCACGTCTCTGTAACAGGAAAGGTGGGAAGGCTGGAAGGGTCCCTTCATGGAGAGACCTTGTTTTCAGTATGTGTACCAACCAATGATCCACTAATTGATTCAATTTTTAAAGTAGCCTTGTTTCTGATGTACTTAGCTATTTGCTGTATTCACTCTAGCTATTAGCAAGGAATATTTATTGACTCCCTACGCACACCTATCTTCTAGGACATACAACTGAATCCTTTCGGAATGTTTATAGTCTAGGGAATATATGGCAATATTACACTGTATGATCAGTATTGAATGCTGGAAATACAAAGCACTTTGGAATTCAAAGGAGAACAAGATCACCCCCTCCTTTGGGGGTGTAAGATATTTCTTGGAGAAAGTGGGATTTGGATAGAGAAGTGGAGGGGGCGGATTTCACAGAGAAGAACACAGAGAAGGTGGAGCGGTTAATCTTTCTTAAAAGAAAAAAGGAAAGAGAGGAATATTCCAGAAAAAAGGAAGAGGCCAGTTTATTGAGAGCCTGAGGGTTTGTGCATTATCATGATTAATCACAGGAACAGTTGCCAAGCTTTCATTATAAAAATATTCTCCGGGAGAATTCATCAAGTTCTATTGCCTATTAATTTCTGTTGATGGATTTTATTTAACATCTTCAATGACAGAGGGCACTTTTTAAAAAAAGAAATGAAAGCAATAAGATGAAACTCATTTGGTAAATGATTTACATGTGATATTTTAAAACTAAGCAATGTCATTGCCGCAAGCAAATTACGAGTCTTTAGTTTTAGTATGTTTGCAGTGTCCTTGAAATTTCTAAGTTTATGACAACATTTTTACTTAGTACATATGAGTTGATAGTGTTCTATCATCTTAAATTTATTATTTATCAAGAAATTATGCAACAAGGCAATGTAGTGCTGTGGTCCGTGTTTTGATTTGGAACTTTAAAAAATTTGGTTTAGGGGCACCTGGGTAGCTCAGTCGGTTAAGCATCCAAATCTGGATTTCAGCTCAGGTCATGATCTCAGGGTTCTGAGATCAAGCACCAAGTCAGGCTCCATGCTGGGTGTGGAGCCTGCTTAAGATTCTCTCTCTCCGGGGCGCCTGGGTGGCACAGCGGTTAAGCGTCTGCCTTCGGCTCAGGGCGTGATCCCGGTGTTATGGGATCAAGCCCCACATCAGGCTCCTCCGCTATGAGCCTGCTTCTTCCTCTCCCACTCCCCCTGCTTGTGTTCCCTCTCTCGTTGGCTGTCTCTATCTCTGTCAAATAAATAAATAAAATCTTAAAAAAAAAAAAATTCTCTCTCTCCCTCTGCCCCCTCCCCTTCTCACCATCTCAAAAAAAAAAAAGTCTTACTTTTTACAGTCTTACAGTCTTTTTACAGTCTTACTTTTTACAGTCTTACATTTACCATTAAAATACTCTTGTGTCACCTTGAATACATTTCCCATCTGTGAATCTGTGTAATCATGTATAAAATAACTGAGACTAAACTTAAATGCATTTTAATCCCTTCAAGTTTTAAAATTGTATAATATAAATATATACACACACATATATATTTTTTAAAATTACAATACTCTTTTTTTTCAATCTTTTTTAAAAACCACATTCATGAGAATGGGATCTGCACAGTTCAAATGGTTTTTTCTTAAATAGCAAGAGAATTTTTCAAGAGCTACCTAGCAGCTTTTAGCCCAGCTCAATCTTACTGTCAAAACCAACATCCTGGGGATGCCTGGGTGGCTCAGTCAGTTAAGTGTCTGCCTTTGGCTCAGGTCATGATCCCAGGGTCCTGGGATCAAGTCCCACGTTCTCCCTCCCCTCTGCTGCTCCCCTGCTTGTGCTCTCTCTCTCTCTGTGTCAAATAAATAAAATATTCAAAAAAAAAAAATCCCAACATCCTAAAGAAATGTAATGAGATAAAGGATGCTTTTAAAAGCAGGTCTTCTTTCTGTTTCTGGTTGGGTGAGGCTTGCAAGGAATTCTGGAACACGTGTAATTTAACATTCATCACAGAACTACATGAGGCTTTGCTGTTCCAAAGTGTATCTACCCATACACTTGACCTAAATGACCTTCTATGAAAGATAAGAATATACTGAAGCCTCACCACTGGAACTGGTGAGGGATGCCGGCGTATGAAGACTGGGCTGTTCTCTATGTGGAGGATATATCCGCAGGAGGCCAACGGCTGATGAATGGTTACCGCACTTGTGAGTATAGCTGAAAAGTCCCTCTGGTAATTGTCTCTCTCAACGTTCCAGCAAGAAGACTGAGCTCCCACTCCCTGAGCCTATGTGTGTTAGAGAGGACACTTGCCGATATCAACTAGCCCAGACCATTGATTGAACATTGCTGAAGCATCTCTATCAACAGAAGCCATGCAGGGTTTCTCAGAACGGCTGCAAGAAAGCCGTGACTTCTGCGTGGTCGCAGTTCCTCACGGCCCTCAGATAACCTTTCAGACATTTTCATAAGCCTGAGTCCTATATGGGCATGTAATTCTAGCTACGCATAAATAAATAACATCAGTGCTAATAGTACATACACTCTCTGTTGTGAGGTAATTTTTTCCTAAATGCCTATTGTTATACATTTTTAATTCCCTTCAGAATAGAAGCTTTTCTTTACAAAGTGGTTAATGAATGATTAAGCCCTTTTTTTCTGTTTTTCGATTTAATGAAAACAAATGTATACATCTTCTTTAAGGTTTGAGAACATGGGAGACCCTATTTCTATTCCCCCAAAGCAGATTTGAATGTTCTAGCTTTGTTTTTTCATATTTAAAGGTATTAAATTATATAAACCAAAATAAAACTGAGACTATAAAAGGTATAATTCACAATAAACCTATATTACATAATTTGAAGTTATCCATGGAATCATAGTAAAAATCATAAAAGTCATAGTAAAATACAGTTAGGGAGATCTGGATTGAGAGTCTGGCCCTATTAGTTAATAGTGTGGTGACTTCCAGAAGTTGCCTAAATTTTCTGAGCCTTTGTTCTCATCTACCAAATGGAGATGATAATCTGAAACCATAGGGTCATAAAATAAGATAATGAAATAATGTATTTGGCACATAGAAGGTGTTAAAAAAATAGTACTCTTCTTCTCCCCTCTCCTCCTTAATCATGTTGAAAGCATAGGGCAGGTATTTAATGAATGCTTCATTGAAAAAGAAAAATCAAGAACTCATGATTTTATTTCAGGCCTTCTGTTTTCCTCACTTATACACTTTCCTGAGTTACCTTGATTTTTTTTGTTGGCCACAATTACCACCTCTATGCTTGCTGATGGCCTCCATATTTCTGTCTGGTCCAAATCACTTTCCTGTGCTCCAGACCTTTGTATCTATATGCTTTTTAGTACATGCCTCTGTTAAACTCACTTTAAAGTCTACGTTTCCCAAATTGAGTTTAGCATCTCCCTCTTACCATTAAAAAATACAATAGCAACGGAACACTTGGCTTTTCTTGCTTTGTTTCCTATCTTGAGCGCCCAAGCTTCAGATTTGAGTTACAGCTTGGACTCTTCTCTAACTACTTCACATCCAATTCCTAAGTCCCATCCCTTCTACTTCCTGAGTATCTTTCAGATCCTTCTACAACTCTCCAGCCCTACTGCTACTACCCTGCTTCAGACCACCATCATCTATTGCCTGAATTTTTGCAACCAACTTTCAACTGGTCTTTCTGCTTCTAGTCATGCTTCTGTCCAATCTGCTGCTCATAATGGAGGCAGAAAGCCCTTTCTAAATCTATCGCATATTGTGTCTCTTCCATGCGTAAAGCCAAGGGTTATTACCCTTCTAACACAGCTTACATGATGTACCCTTAACCTATTTTATTTACAATGGGGTGCACTCTCTGGACCTCCTTGAGGACCCAGGCATTCATTGTAGTGTTACGGCCAACAGCTCCCAATTATGTCCCTCCTTGGGACTTTCCCTCAGCTGAAAGTACTTGCACAAGGTTTTACCCTTCCCAGGGCAGCCGGCATCTAGTGAGAGCTCCACTCAGAGGTATGAAACTCCACCCCCTTATCACAAAGCAGAGAAAATTCTGAAGGTCTATCCTAATTTAAGAACTCCCTGTAGGATTGGGCGAGGACTCCGTTGTGATTATATTATAGCCCAACTTCTTCCCTGAACACAGAGATAGAAGTTGAGTAGTGGACTGCCTTCATTGCTTCACAGGTGTTGATACTGAAAGTTCCCCCAATAAACTCCTGCATGAAAGCCTCGACTTCTGAGTCTTTATCCCAAAGAACCCAACCTTTGACATAAGACTCTCCCCTGGACTATTCAGCATTTCAGCCTCATCCTGCGTGACTTCTTCCCTTTGCCTTCTATCCTTTATCCAGTCTGACCTAATTTCAGTTCTTCAAATATACAGCGCTCTACCTTTAGCACTTGTCCTTTCCTCCAGGCTCTCCCTTCCCTCATTCTTTGGGTCTTTGCTTAAAGTGTCACTTCTTTCAGGAGTCTTCTGGTCCAGATTCTAGGTAAGTGTGCTTTCTTTGTGTTCTCCTGGTGGTTCCTTCCTCATTGCACTTACCACTGCCACATTGTGTTACTACAGCCCATGATCGTGTCTAATCTATATTTCTGATTGGTTGTAGGCTCTGTATGAAAGGGAGTTATGCACCATTGTATCCTCATTCATTTCACAGTGTTTGGCTTATGCTGGTCTCTCAAAAAATGCTGAATGATTGAAAGAATATGTGAATGAATGAATGTTAGTTAAGACTGGGTTTAAAGTGGTGGAGAGAGAGACTCTTGAGCAGACTTGCTGCTGAGCACAGAGCCTGATGTGGGGCTCAATCTCATGACCCTGACATAATGACCCGAGCCGAAACTAAGGGTCAGATGCTTAACTGACTGAGCCACCCAGGCACCCCATTAGTACTATTTTTTAAAAATAACTCTTCCAGAAACATCTGACTTGAAATTTTGTTAGAACTTAGAGTTATACTACTTTTTCCTTCCCACGATCTACTCTCTGTCTGCTGTTCCCAACAATGGGGAATGAAGGTCCAAAATCGATCAAATCCTTTTAGGGTAGTTTTATTAGGTGACCCAAGAAATAAAATAGCCCAACAGTGGTGTTTGAAGTAGTAAATTCCTAGCCTTATGCTACAAGGTGGAAAAGAAGGAGGAAAGTTGATATAAATCCCATCCATCCTCCACACTGACTCCCTCAAGTTGGGTTCCCTGGAAGCAGGGCAGGCTCTTGCATATCATAACAATCAGACTTTGAGGACTCAGATGCTCCCCTGGGGAAGAGGGTGGGACTTCCCAAGCATCTTCAGGTAAGAAAGTCACTCCTGTTGACCTAGGGCAATTCTTCAGGAAAGGAGAAAGCTAGGACCTGTTTGACCTCAACACTGATAACACCTGGGGGATCTGCACACTGTCCTGGTAAAGGGAATTTTACCAACATCTATTATGTTATTTCCCTACCTCTGTGTCTGTATCTTGAGATAACTACAGTCTATGAATGCTGCTTGCTGTCTTCCTTATTTTGATCTCGAACTTTTCTTTTGGGACAGAGTACCAGAATTGCCTCCATTGTCAGAAGTTATCACTAATTTTCTTAGAATTTACAAGTGGTCTATATACTGCTGACAATCTCTTATTTCTAAATTGAAAACTGAATATAATAATACTAGTCCAGAATTCATAACTTCTGATTTACTATTCTTAAGTCTCTCATCGAGATAGGAGAAGAGAATATTAAAATCTCGTAGATTCTTCCATGCATGTTAGAAACAAGTTATTTTATAAAGTTCCCATATTGTCCTTGTTTTTTAAATACTCGGGGACATTGCTGGTGTCAGTGGGAAATTTGCACATAACTTTATGTTTATTCCCAGTGAAATATCAAAGAGATGAACTGGTACTAAAATGATTAGAGGGCTTTAGAGGGAACCTGAAGAAAGCCGTACCATAGGTCCACCTCCCATGTAAGAGCTTGGTGTAAGGCGTACGCTTATTCACAAAAAGACGTCAACCTTCCAATCCACACATTTGATAGCAAAGGGGTGAGGATTTGCTCTTATCCAACATTCCAGAATATTCATATTTTAGACCCTTGTCAGAAACTGTAACACCAAACTCTGCTTTTGAACTCTTACCAAAAATTAGAGATGTAGAGTTCACAGAGGATAGTTTGATGGCATCCAGCTCAGTCTTCTCAGCAGTTTTTCTAGACCTCATCATTACATAAGCAGAGAGCTTTATCCTGGGACCATACTGTTTTTTTTTTTTAAATCAAGTACAGAAACTAGAAGCACATGATGGTCAAATTCTAGAGAGGTCCACTGCAGGTTTCTTTTCATTATGATCCCATCATTTTCACCGATGTAGAACCATAAGATTGTGGTTGAAACCACTGCAGTGTCTGTTAATAGTCTGACCAAACAGCTGCAGTTTAAAACCAAAGATCATCTAAATATGTATCTTTTGGACAGAAGAGAAAAAAAAATTCAGTGAAAATTGGCTTCAAACTCAAGTTTAGAAAAGATTTTAAACGAGATTATGTAAGTCAAACCAAAAATGCATGCAAATCACTACCTAAGTACTGACTATGAAACTTAGCACATTCACTGCTAAATTAGAAAGTAGTTGGACAATTCTTTGCTCTCTGGGGAGTGTGAAAACCTCCAGGCCCATGGCCAATAGCCTGAATGCCTGGTTAACTTCGGGCTGCCTGGATACTCACTGCTGTTACTGAAAGCCTCTCACGTGGCTCAGATCTAGCTCTGGCAGGTGAGATCTGGGGAAAAGGGAAGATCATGTGGCCTAGTTTGTCCATCTCGGAGGGCTTCTCTACCTTTGCCAAAACAGAGTGCATGCTTGTCTCTGGGAGGAAAAGAAAATTGTTTTAAGAATTGCTTATTAAGGGAAAAAAGTTAAACTTTTTACAGATTTTTAAGAATGTGTGTGTGTATGTGTGTGTGTATACACACACTTACATATATTTCGGATTTTATATAAAGTCTCGTTAACATACAGGTAATACTAGTTTCAGGTGGACAATATCATGATTCAACAATTTCATACATCAGTTGGTGCTCATCACGGCAAGTTCACTCCTTACTCCCCATCCCCTGTTGGCTCAGCCCCACGGCCCCCTCCCCCCTGGCAACCAGCAGTTTGTTCTCTAACCTTAAGAGTCTGTTTCTTGGTCTGCCTCACTGTTTCTCTTTTTCCCTTTGCTCATTTGTCTTGTTTCTTAAATTCCACATTCAAAGCAATTTTGTGCTTAGAGATTAAACACTTATCATAGCTTTTGCAGAAAATATCCAAGTTGACTCAAAGAGGACACAAGAGATCTTCAGATTTTTATCCAGACAAAGCCAAAAGTAAGTTGGCTTCAAGGTTACATTGCAGGACTCTGATAGTTGCCTCATACCCTCTTGGCTACGTAGGCCATGAAACCTCTGGTCCTTTGTACCTCCTTTGTATGGGCTAGCTCTGCTTGTTGGATGAAGGCAGCTGCAGCTGACACACGGTGGTCACAGAACACGGCGGCCACTGTAATTGAGTCTCTCTCTGTGTTCCCCACATCTGAAACATTGTGCTACAGGGGCAGGCAGGGTATTAAATCTCCATGGGACGAACATTGACCAGGGGCAGACCAGAGAGAGGAAGGAGCCAGCAAGGAGATTGTGTGCCTTTTCCTTCCTCTTAAGGACAGTCCCAAAGCATGGTTTTGTTACGGGGCCTGTCCAGAGACTTCCCACATGGGTAAGTGACCAGTTGTATCTCTTCGTGAAGTGGCCAGAATGTACCACCTGACCTGACTGCTCTCTTCTTTTCCTCTGTTTGCTGCTCTGTGATGGCCTCGGGCTGTTTGCTAGTCAGCCTTGGCTAGGACTAGAACAGAATCCCTTAACTGCTTGATGAAATAATTATGAAACATCGTAAATGTCAACCACATAACAGTATTTCCAAACCCCAGCTTAATACTTCTTTTCAGGCTTTATTGTCATTAATAAAACAGTAGCTAAACACAAGAGAAAAACGAGGAAGGCTTAAATGAGAAGCAGTAAGAGTGGTTTTCTTTGGTAAGTTTACTAGAGAGGTCTAGTTTGTTTCTTTCTTTCTTTCTATTGCATAGTCTTACTTTCAATTTTTTCCTTAAGTGCAGGCATTTATGCATTTAAAGGACTACTAAAAGAATACATAAAATAATTTTATATTTTATCTTAAAATGTCATAGCTATTGTGTATTTTTTTCTAATCTACTTTGAAGTATTATTCTGTGAAGTATTTTGTTTCCCTTACTATATCTCAAGTACAGAAACGGAATTTAGTAGGTGCTCAAACAATGTTGCAGTGAATAAGTGAATGTATTGAAGGAAGCTTATGAAATAGGTATTTCACTCACTTCCAAGAGAGCGTTCTGCCTCTCCACATCTCTGCCATTTTTACCACCCAGTTCAAGTCCCCATTGCCTCTTGCCTAAACATTGCAAAAGCTTCCTAATTATAATCCCTGCTGGTTTTCTTGCCCTTGCCCTGTTTGGTCCAGGAAGCATCCAGAAGGACCTTTAAAAAGTGTATATCAAAGTATGTCATTCCACTGCTTAATGCATCTAGAAGAAAACCCAAAGCCCTTCTCAAGTCACACAAAGCCCTCCATGGTGTGGCCCCAGCCTGTCACTGGTCTTGCTTCCTACACCGTCCTTCTCCTCCGAGAATTGTACTCCTTCCCACCGTAGCAGATTGGCCCATACTGTTCCCTTTGCCAGGAATGTTCTGACCTGGATCTTCATCTGACTTATTTTCTAGTCATTTCAGCCTTATATTATATACCGCCTCCTCAGTGAGGTGTTTCCCTAGTGAACCAAGCCAGTGTTACCCTCTGCTGCCCCTCCCCCACAGTCATTGCCTCTCACAGCGCCCCGACTTCCTTCCGTTCTAGATCTTGCCCCTCCCAGAAATTAACTTGTCCGTTTATTTGTTTAGCTTTTTTTTTTTTTTTCTCGTGCTGCCCCTTCCTCACTCAGCACACACACACTAGAATGTAGGCTCCAAGCGGACTTACACTTCTCAGCGCCTGGTTCACACCAGACACAAGGGTTCATCTCCACTGTTAACTGTGGCACTTGTGCTCTACCCACTCCCATTCTACACGTAGCTTTTAAAGTTCTGTCATGTCAGGAATGTTACTGTGACACCGCAAGCAGCTTTCACATGAATCCAGTGAAGGAAAAACAAACAAATGAAATACTTCTTTGATGACAGGGCCCCACAAAGATCTAAATTATATCCAGTTACTTATTTTGAAGAATTGGAGAAAGGGATAGGAAGATCCTTAGGAAAAACTCCTTGTTCACTCCTTTAAACTGTTATATTTTGTTACCACCTTTATTCTTTTTTAACAAGCACATTATAACCTTTCTGGAATTTTAAAACACCTTCGTGCCTCCACATTTTTGTGGTTGAGGTTTTCCTAGGTCTAATAGTGTAACTCTTCACTTTGAGGGGATCTTAGTTTTGCTTTTCTTGTGGGAAAATACTGGAGTTATTTCCCTACAGAATTTAAGACTGAGATTACCCAAAGTAAATTCATCTAGTTAATTGTTCCACTGTGACCTAAAAGATCTTTCTTTCTCACTGCTGTTACCAAAAACTCAGCATCATCAGATAGTGAAAGGAGAGGTCCTGGAAACTGAGGTCTCAGCCTAATCTTGGCAAACTGAGGTCTCAGCCTGATCTTTGCACGAAACAGACTCTAACTACCAGCTGACCAAGAAGTCAGCGAGACTGTGGCTACCAAAAAGCCCTTCTGGTAGTTAAGACCTCAGATCAGCAGTCCCTAAGAGCTTTGGAAGCAATGTCAGGATTTTAGTTTCTTCTATACTTATTTTGTCACCCTGCAACACACACAGTTTTATGTACCCCCCAAAGTAATATGAAACAGAAGTGTGTGTGTGTGTGTGTGTGTGTGTGTGTGTGTGTGTGTGTGTGTAGTTCATTGCCCTGGGGATATGGCATAAGAACATTTTTCTTAGAAGAAAGCACTTTAATGTAAAAGACATCCCCACAGAAATTCTTTACCCTATAACACGCCTCTTTTATTTTCCCGTGGGAGAAAGTGCCCTATGGAGAGTCCGTAAAGTTGCTAGCCTCCACACTGGTTTCATGCCTGCAGATAGAATTAAGAACACTTTAAGGTGCCCATCAGTCCAATATTACCACTTCCTGGCCGCGTTTAAATTGGGTTTAAGGGCTTCAGTGTCTACCAATAGCAATATCCACGCTAACGGCGAGTGGGGGGCATGTTAAACGTTGCACCAATGTTTTCATCTGGAGTCTCTGATGCTGTCTTTCTAGAGGGGAACTAAGTACATGATATTGGATGTTATCTGTGGGCAACTTAACAAAATATTTAAACATAGTTGTTGTGGGAAGGTGTCACGTGTCTTAACTGCTCTGTATTTTTGCTTCTCTTTTAGTTGCACACTGACTATGACAAGCTTCATTTTGCAGTAGACCACATCTCTTAAATTTTCTTGTATTCCATGACTAGTTGGTAGAAAGGAAAGGGCAGATAGGAATCCATCTCTGAACCTAACCCCTGGCGCTCCATAAAACTGAAAACTTCCTTGTCTTACTTTGTAGCCCCTTTGATCCAATGAGTAAAATAATTTCACACATATTAAATCATTTCCCAGCAAGAGATTAACAGGTGTGAATATCATTTTTAGAGACTGAGCTCTAAATATTTAATAATGGAGTCAAGGATTTCCCATCAGTTCAGGGATGTCTTCTCCAACTGTGGTACCATCTTGCTATGGAAATGGCACTGATTCATTGTTTTCTTGTTTCCTGTGTTTATCAAAAATATCGAGCAACTACTTATTGGTGCTTGATTCTGATCCACGTACTAAGAAAATAAAATGTTGATTTTTGTTGTGTCTTCTTACTGTGCCAGTGGTCCTCTTTTTCTGCCTCGGCGGACTCTATTCACTAGCAGGATACAGTACCTTGCTCAGTTCTGAACGGTATGTGCGACCAGAATTATTCTTTAAAATGTGTTCATACTGAGACTATTCTCTTCACTAAAAAGCAATCTTATTTTCTCAATAACTTTCTTCCGTTCCCAAGAGGACATGAGAGGCCTACTGCTGAGAGCAGAATAATTAGAATCTTCTTACAGAGTGAGCTTTGTACTTACTCTTCTTTAAGATAATATAAGCAGTTAAAAGTAACACAAACATGAGAAACACATACTGTCGGTGAAGTATTCTTTTTTTAAAACTACGTACAGTCGACTTGTAGTTTATTCTCAGGCTTAGAGTATTATTCTTCTTCCAAAGTAAAATTGGTTGGTAAATATTTTGCAGATTTATAAGTATATCCTGATACTGAATAAAAAAGAAGCATTTCTAAGACCTTTGTGTCCGTTTGGAGAGGCCTCTGGATAACGAGGCAGCTGTTACATACTGCCCGTGTTGTTGAATATAATTCTGTACAATCTAGATGCCACTTGGGCCCTAAGGATCCACGTTAGGTATAGCCTTGCTATCATTGGGTAATTGACCCCTCTTCCCCTTCACTGTGAAGCAATGAACTGTCACACACAAAGGCCCATCCAACGTGAACCAGTTAGAATCATTAGCAACATGACCTTAAAGAAATATCCAAGCGGACAGTGGATCTGTCTGGATCCTGAGAGCATCTTCCTCTGGCAACCTGCCTGCTCTCTGCATTTCAGACTGACCTGATTGTGCTTCCTGCCCAAACGCTCCTTCTCATACTACGGGCCAAGTCTGCCTCAAGGTTAAAGCCTCAGGAGAGCATTCCAATGTAAACAGCCCCTTTGCCCTATGTTCATTCTACCTGCTGTTGGCCTAAACGGATTCTAGAATTCATTCGCCATCATGAACCTTGATCTACGAAACCTCACCATTACATTCGCGGAACTATAATGTGTACTAGTTTTCCCAGTTATTTTTTATTTGGGAGCCTGCTTTCCATTATTCATCTTTTGGTAAGAATGCCAGGATTTACTTTGGGCAAATTACCTCTCTTCGTTTTTGTGCAGTGAAGGTATTTTACTCTCTGTTGGTCCAGAGGAATAGCAAATGACTCAGGTTGGGCCAGCTGGATTTTCTCTCCCAAGGCTTAGAATTTGAGCAGAGGAAAACAAGGATAGAGGAAGTGTTCAGAACCTGTTCGTTTGGGAGTGGTCCTCTGATAGGTCCGCTACTTTAGCTCTTCAGATCCTTGTTCATTACTCCTATCTTTTTTCCTGAGGCCTCTTCTTCAACCTTTGCATGGATTTTGAACTACAAACTATCCTCCCAATACATTGTTTTTCTCCTTCAGTCAGCCAGACTTTATTTTGTTGCTCGTCACCGAGGAATTCTAGCTGAAATATATTGCTTTTTTGAGTGTCAGTCTGAACTGTATCTATATTCCTTATGGATTTAATCAACATCATTAATTTTGAATGTGCACTGTGGGGTACACTTTGATAGTTTTAGAAATGGTTTCAGTGAGGGACCTGATACCAGCTTGCATTTCAGGCCTAGTTAAAAAGGAGATTAAGTTAATATATCATTTTGCTAGTTGCACATTAAGTATTTGTGTGGGTGCCTAGAAAGATTATATTTCTATGTCAAATTAAGAGGGAGATATAAAATAATAAAAGATCCATATTTCCATATGAAAGGAAGTTTCAATTTATAAGATTATATGAACCTATTTATAAACCTATTATAAACCTAGTATATTTAACCACAGAAAGTTGAACAAAAATGTCTTAAGTAAAAAACAAACCAAAAAACCCCCCAAAAACAAACCCCACCATACAAAAAAACGTCACGAGGCAATCATGTGGTTCATTGCCAAATGAGGGCTAGGGCTAACAATGGCCACAGTGTCGGAGGAAGGTGAGATACGTAGTGTTGGAGTGATCTAAGGCAGTTTCATAGAGGCTTGCTGGAGGTTGGATGAACAGGGCCAAGAAGGATGGGGTGTCCAGTAGTGTTGTTAATTTAAGCATATCCCCCACCTCTGCAAAGCATGCCAACCACATGAGAGGACAGCTGTGGAGGATACATTACAATAACTTTCTCGAACTGGCCTCGGCACGTGGACACCACACTCCTCCTACGTCCTCCAGTTCAACTGTCACGTTAGCTTTCTTTCTCTGTGCTCAGATTGTCTGACTTGGCGACTCATTTGATCAAATCTCAGAGCTCCTGATCCCCCCACTTTACTTGCAGGTTGCAAATTGGCTCCTTCCTCCAATATTGATTTTGGAGTGTCCTCTCGGTAATGCCCTTCCTCCAACTGGCTCCCCTCCTGATATAAAACTGCCCTTTTGAGCAGCACCTCCTGGGTACATGCCACGCTTCTCTCCTTTAAAGTCCCCAAAGGCTGAACTCTTATAACTGGGAGGGCCTGGATAGACTGAGGGAAAGGGACTCCAGAGTGATAACGTACAGGCAAGACGGAATGAGGCCAAGGGCAGATGCAGAAAAGTGTATGAGATTTGCAGGGGGGCAGCAGTGACTAATTGGGATGACAAGATTCAATGGGGGAATCGTGAAGGACTAAAATTGCTAAAGCACGGTGGAGTTGATGAGTGATCAGAATGGACTTTGTACTCTAGGTGATGGCACATGATTGTTTTTAAGCAGCACCATCTATATGAACATTGACTGGATTTTAGAAAGGTTAATTTGGGAAGGTTATGATCAAAAGATTGAAAGCAGGAGACTCTTGCAACAGCCTAGAGGTGGAGAGATGAAGTTATTGGCTAGATGGTGACACCATCTTTCACTTCTATGGAAATAAGTGACTGATGAGAGAGGCATATTAATAATGTTCCTAAGACCCAAAATGGTTTTTATTATGCTGGGCTTATGCAGAATAAATTACCAATGATTATTCTATAGATTTCAGAGCAAGCCAAGATAATAAGAAAAAATGATTCTTACCATTTTATCCAGATTGGTTGCCAAAAATAGTCTGATTCTTTAAAACTCTTCCACTTGAAATGTGCAGACACAGAATAAGCTGTGCTGTTACCAATATAGGAAACCCCAGCCTCTGTCCTCCTACAAAGATTGCTAATTAGGCAGCTGCCCATGAACAGAAACAGCTCAGGGCAGTTCAGGAGTCCACACAAGAAACTTAAGCAACACGGTGAACAAAAAAACCTGAGAAGAGAACACAAGAAGGGTAGAAAGAACAGCTTCATCTTGCCTGCATCATCCCAACCCCTGAGCTGGCACCAGTCAGAGCTAAGAGGTAGCTCCCCAGATAGAACGAGTTTCTCTCCCAAGGAAAGAGTGAGGTGAGTGACTGGCTTCCCTAGCCTTTGTGGCAACAAACGAAAGGATCTGATTCAGTTTCACTGAAGAACAGCAAAGCTGAGACTTACAGAAATGGCTAGAAATAAAGAGCAAAGTCTACCAATGACAGCCACATAGCGAGAGGAACTTTGGTTCCTGTGACATGCCTTGCAGAGGACCCCTGTAGCTTTCACCACTGAAGAAACCAATGGATCGCACAGCTGCCATGGGCCCCCTCAGATTTCACCAGTTTTTACCCCTTCCTGTTACCATCCACAGATGCTAATTACCTGAGTCTTTTCCTGTTCCCCCTTCCCCGCCCCTGTTAGAGCCCAGGAGCCTCACCAGCATCCATTCCAGGCCTCTGTGGCTGTGGGCACGCAAGATGCCAGCCTACATTGCCATAACTGACCCCCAGCACTCTGGCTGCGCTTGGAGCTAGCCTCTCCAGCTGTGCCCCTGCACACTGCTGGCCTGGTGCCCATTCGTGGGCTTCCACTGCTGTGTTTGTGATGTAGCCATGGAAGTACACACTGACAGGCAAGGCCCCCATAGCTGCACATGCGCATAGATTCAGCCCTATCTTCTATCACTGGCCTCTGCCACTGGGCTTACCTATAGCTAGCCAATGCAACCACGTACCTACATGCCCCCAGCCCAACTCCTGACACCAGCCTCCACTGAAATGCATGTATCTGTGGTGAGCCCCTACAGTCATAGGAGTGCACACTGACAGCCAGGGTCCCCACGGCTGCCTGTAAACTCATACTTGACTCTAGCCCTTGCAGCTGACCCTGGCCTCTACCACTGAGTGCGTGTCTGCCATTGGCCCTACTACTAACCACACATCTGTGGCTGACTCCTGCAGCTGAGAATGTACACACCTCCTCCAGCCACCACCACTGCCTGCCACATTCCCTAGCTGTTGGACCTACAGGTGCTCCTGAGGACCCTATCAACCCTTGCGGCCACTGTGGATGCCCCACAGTGCTCACCATGGGAATAAAAGGGACAGCATAGGAAATATAGTCAATGGTATTGTAATAACATCACATGGTGATAGACGGTAGCTACATTGGTGAGCACAGCATAACAGATAGAGCTGTTAAATCACTGTGTCATATACCAATCACTGTGTCAAATTAAGTGTGTTAACTATACTGAAATAAAAGAATTAAAAATTAAAAAAATAAAAATAAAGTCCCAACAAAAAAGCTTAGAATCCCTCTTGAATTTTACCAAATTCTTAATGAAGACTCAATTCACACCAAGTCTTCTCAAACTCTTTCAAAAAATTGAAGAGGCAGGAATTCTCCCAAACTCATTTTATAAGACCAACATACCCTTAATACTAAAGCCTGATAAGGATACTATAAGAATAGAAGACTATAGGTCAATTACCCTGATAAATATAGATATACAAATTCTCAAAAAAATACTAGCAAATTGAGGTCATCAGAACATTAAAAGGATCATTCACCATGATCAAGTCAGACATTTCTACAATGCAAGGATGGTTCAACATACACAGACCAATACATGTGAATATATCACATTAACAGAACAAAAGGCAAAACTCATATAACCATCTCAGGAGATGCAGAAAAAGCATTTGACAAAATTCAACCTCTTTCATGTTGCTCAACAAACTATGTATAGAAGGGACATCCCACAACAAAATAATGGTCATACATGACAAATCCATAGGTACCATCATACTTAACCATGAAAGGTTTCAATCTTTTCCTCTAATCTCAGGAATGAGACATTCATGCCCATTTTTCATCACTCCTATTCAACACAGTAAAAGAAATCCTAGCTACAGCATTTAGGAAAAAAAAAAAAAAGACATCCAAATCAGAAAAGAAAAAGTAAACTTGTTCTCTTTGCTAATGACATGATTTTGTATGTAGAAAACCCTAAAGACTCCACCAAAAATCTGTTAGAACTAATAAACAAATTCAGTAAAGTTACAGGACACAAAATTAATATACAAAATAATCAGCAGTATTTCTACACATTAACAATAAACTATTTGAAAAAGAAATAAAGAAAACAACCCCATTTACAATAGCATCAAAAACGATAAAACATTTAGAAATAAATTTAACCAAGGAAGTTAAATATCTATACATCAAAAACTATTAAGACATTGATGAAAGGAATTAAAGACACAAATAAATGGAATGATATTCCATGTTTATGGATTGGAAAAGTTAATATTGTTAAAGTGTCCTTACTTCCCAAAGCCTTCTATAGATTCGATACAATCCCTATAAAAATTTCAATGGCATTTTTCACAAAAACAGAAAAAGCAATCCTAAAATTCCTATAGAACCACAAAGGACAAAGCTGGAGACCTCACTATATTATAAAACTATTATCATCAAAACAGCATGGTACTCATATAAAAATAGACCCATAGATAGGTGAAACAGAATCAAGAGCCCAGAATGCTTACATAGTCTAGTCAAGTGAAAGCATATATGATCAACTGATACTTCACAATGGAGCCAAAAATATTCAAAAGGAAAAGGATAGTCTCCTCAATAAATGATACTAAGAAAACTTGATATTCACAGGCAAATGAATAAAATTGGACCCCTCTCTTACCACTCACATAATGCAAAATAAGGACTTCAACATAACAAACCATTTAAAAAAATTTAAAACCCATGAAACTCCTAAAAGAAAACATAGGCAGTAAGCTCCTTGACATAGATCTTGGCAATGATTTTTTTGCATATGACACCAAAGCACAAGCAAGAAAAGTGTAAACCAGCAAGAGGGAGTACATCGAACAAAAGGTTTCCACACAGCAAAAGAAACAATCAACAAAATTCAAAGACGACCTATGGAATGGGAGAGAATATATAAGGAATACATAATTCCATAGCAAAACAAACAATCTGATTGAAAAATGGGCTTGAACAGACATTTTTCCAAAGAAGAAATGTAATGAACAAACAAGTACATGAAAAGGTGCTTGACATCACTAAGCATCAAGGAAACACAAATTAAAACCACAAGATATCACTTCACATCTATTAAAATGGCTATTACGAAAAAAAGAAAAAAGTAGCAAATCCTGACAAGGATATGAGGCAAGGAAACCTTCATGCACTGTTGATGGGAATGTAAACTGTTGCAGCCACTATGGAGAAGAGCATGGAGATGCCTCGAAAAGTTAAAAATAGAACTACCATATGATCCAGCAATCCCACTTCCAGGTATATCTCCACAGGAAATGAAATCACTAAGAGATCTGCACTCCCATGTTCATTGCAGCATTCTTCACAATAGCCAAGACATGGAAACAGCCTAAGTGCCCATCAGTGGATGAACAGATAAAGAAAATGTGGCAGATGTGTGTATATGTGTGTGTGTGTGTGTGTACATACATACATACATAATACACAGACACACACACTGGAATATTATTCAGCCATAAAAGAAGGAAATCCTGCCATTTGCAACAACATGAATGGATCTTGAGCTTTGAGGGTATTATGCTAAGTGAAATAAGTCAGACAGAGAAAGACAGATACTATGTGATCTCATATATTTGAAATCTGAAAACATGGAACTTATAGAAACAGAGATTGGAATGCTGGTGGCTGAGGGGTAGGGGTTATGGGGAGATGGTGGTCAAAGAGTACAAACTTTCAGTTCAAAGACGAACAAGTTCTGTGAATCTGATGTGCAACATGGTGACTATGGTTAATGGTATTGTATTCTATAGTAAAAGTTGCCTTGAGAGTAGAGTTTTAATGGTCTCACCACAACAACGAAGTGGTAATTATGTAAGATGAAGGATATGTTTACTAATCTTATGTGATAAACATTTCACAATACATACATGTGTCAGACCATCATGTTGGACGCCTACATTTTTATATGTCAATTCATATAGCAGAGGAGAGTCAGTTCTCTAATATTGGAGTAACTCATATTCCAAAGTTTATTTGCCAAAGGTTTTTACCAAACAGGACTATTTTCTCTAATTTTAATGTAGTTTTAAATATTTTACTATTAGCCTTGGCCTCTGTAGAGGGCAGTATGCTATTATTTTTAATGATTAAGAACACATAGTCTTCAAGAATCTTCAAGAATGTGATCTGAATCAGTTAGGATGCTCTTTATCTAATCACTTTGTAGTTTTGATTAAAGCTTTTCAAGACTAGTTGACTGAGGCAAGGAAGGCACATAAGTCTCTGAAGTGAAAATTAGATATCATGCCTGTTGCTGCCATATTCAGAAAACGGTGCTCTATCACTTTCTACATATTTCAATTGCCCCAGCAAAGGACACTCGGCAAGCAAACCTTCCCTCATAGGGGAAGCCCGCGATGCGCGTTTGCTCCTCCCTGTGCTGGTTTCGCTGTCCTCTACTCCCCACTCACTGGTGCAGACACAAACAGGGCTGGGGCAAGCGCTTTGCTGAACTTCATCATTTAAAGGTTTTTGTTATTTATAAAATTCAACACCCAAAACTAAATAGTCCAGTTAAGAAATAGGCAGAAGCATGAATAGGTATTTTTCCTGAAGAAGATGTACAGCGCGCTAACAGACACATGGAAAGGTGCTCACCATCAGTCGGCATCAGGGACATACAAATCAAAACCACAGTGAGATACCACCTCACACCTGTCAGAATGGCTGACATTAACAATACGGAAACAACAGGTGTTGGGGAGGACGCAGAGAAAGGGGAACCCACTTGCACTGTTGGTGGGAATGCAGACTGGGGCAGCCACTCTGGAAAACAGTGTGAACTTTCCTCAAAAAGTTACAAATAGAACTACCCTGTGACCCAGAAATTGCACCACTAGGTATTTACCCAAAGGTTACAAAAATACTGATTCGAAAGGATACATGCACCCCAATGTTTATAGCGGCATGATCTACAATAGCCAAACTATGGACAGAGTTCAAATGCCCATTGACTGATGAATGATAAAGAAGATAAAGACTGATAAATGGGTAAAGAAGAGATATATCTCATATATGATATATATTCATATATATAGATGAATGAAATCTTGCCATTTGCAACAACATAGATGGAGCTAGAGAGTATTATGCTAAGTGAAGTAATTCAGAGAAAAATACCATACGATTTCACTCATATGTGCAATTTAAGAAACAAAACAGATGAACATAGGGCGAAAAAAGAGAGAGGCAAACCATAATACAGACTCTTAATGATAGAGGACAAACTAAGGGTTGCTGGAGGGAAGGCGGGGGATGGGTTAAATGGGTGATAGGTATTAAGGAGCACCGGGTGTTGTATGCAAGTGATCTGAATTCTACACCTGAAACTATCATTACGCTGTATGTTAACTAACTGGAATTTAAATAAAAACGTGAAGCGACCCAAAAAAAGTCTTAAATTAAAAATTTTAAAAATTAAATAAATTGGAAAACATCTCTTTTTCCTAATGATAAAATTCATACTTAGTTTTTTTTTAAAAATTCAGACAAAAGATGAAATTCTTAAAAGCACAAGAAATTAAGAAGACACACCCAAATACCACCAGCTAGAGACATTAGTGTATGAGATATAGGACTCTATTTTTTTATGGCTTTGTATATATATGAACTAATAAGAGTTTTAGGGAGTTGAAAAATGGTTAAAATAAGTAGAAATATTTTCAAACATACTCCCTCTTTTGGGGAAATATTTTCAAATTCATGTATATACTCCCATTCTATTTGTGATTTTAGGAATAATATGTGAACAGATGTGTGAGATTGCTTATGATAGAACTTTGAATCTTATGAGGGCCTGCCCCCAGGACCAGAGGAGGATTAACATGTGAAAGCAGGACTGGCTGATGATTTTTATCTTTGCTACCACTAAGAAGAAACACAAAATTCAGCTTCATTCTTCTGTCCACTGTAGCCAAGTAAATTGAATAGGATTGCCTCTATATGTGGCCCTGGGGAGTGGAGACTTTTACCAGCCTCAGTGATGAGACAGAGAGGCATGAAGAAAGGGACAGAGACAGAGACACACAGAGAGAGAAAGACCAAGAGAGAAAATGAGAGAAAGCTTTGTAAGATGAACCAAACATAGCACTAACCTGACAGCTGATAATTTTAAGATATAAATGCTCTTAGGTGACCCAGACCACATGAAAACACAAAAATCAACTTTACCTACATAAAAACAAAATAACTGGGAAGAAATGCATCAAAATGCAATAATTGTTTGTCTCAAAGGAATATAACTTTATTTTTTTTAATTCTTTTTGGGTTTCTGTGTTTTTCAAATTTCTACAAAGAACACTATTTTTGCAATCTGAGGAATTAATACTAGATTTTAAGGAAATAACAAACGTGTGTGTTCCTGTAGTGCATTGTGTTCTCCCAAGTACATCAGGCAACGCGGACCCCTTTGAAAGGACCAGTGTGACGTGTCTGACCTGGTGAAATGTGTGTGAGAAGCCTGCCTGAGCTGGCCAGCCTGCAGAGGCCTGGTCTGTGATCAGTAACTGGTAACTGGGCACTGAGATTTGGTTCAGGGTTGCTTTCACTTTCTTTAGTTTATACCAAACCGACAAAAAAAAGGTGCAAAGATTAAAAACCAGATACAGCAATGCGTGGTGGCTGCAGCCTTTTCTGAGGAACACCCTAAGCGAGCTATCTCTAAGCACAATGAGCAAGCTGTAAGGGCTCGGGAATCCAGAGCTGACGGCTGGTTGCCTTTCATTTCTTTGGAGGCCACGTCACAATTTAAGACTCGCCTACTACCATGTAGGGTGTGCCTTGCTGTCCCCAAATGCACAGTCTAGATCCATTTCTTACCATCAAATCCTGCAAGAGGCCTTTTACAGTGAGATCTATGCAACTTACGCTTGTCTACTGAGGTGTCCCTGACCTGGTTTCCCTCACTGCTCTAGCTTGCTTGTTCCGCACCTTACTGTTACCCATTTAGTTCTCTTAACACTTCAGGCCATCTAAGTGGGATCAGGCCTCTCTTTTAAGGGCAGATCTCAGGACTGCGTATACACCGAGTAAAGAGGAAGCTAAACCCCAGAAAGCCAGGTACTGGGGGCTGTCCTAACAACCTGCGGTGAGGAGAATTGGGACACATGGAATTTATAACAGAACCGTGGTAATCATGAACACACTCTCCTCCACCCCAAAACCCTCTTCTGGCAGACTGCTTAGAATGCACTTGAATGGAGAATATTCTTAACTTCAAATGAGGGGCATGAAGGATGACAAAGAGAAGAAAGGGACAAAGAAGAAATTTGTTATGTTAATTGAGGAATAAATTAGATGAACAGATCACTCAGAATCTGGTGTAACGATGCCCTACTGTTAGCTTTTATATTGTTGTCACTGATAGTAAAGACTGGAAGTTTTGTCTGCTTTGTTCATGGCTCCCCCCCTTCCCCGCCCCAATACCTAAACAATACCTGACACAGGAAGCAGTCAATTGATATCTACTGAATATCTTTTGAATTTATTCCACAAAGCAATCATCGATTATCACTTCTTTTCCTTGTACATTTCATATTAGAGAATGCAAGTCTTTGTTAGTAAGTTAGGGAAGATACTGTGTCCACTGGAGATTCAAAAGTGGCTTCTTTTTTAGCTTCTGGACTATACTTTTGAGGTAATTTTCTGTCATTTCATTTTAATAAAACTAAAATATCTCTACGCTTAAATATTGGAAGAGACTGTTTTTCACTATCATCTTATAGCATAAAACAGTAGCAGACGTTTTATACTCCTTACAGAGAAGTTGCAGAGAAAGAAGTATGATATTTCTTCCTAGAGTTAGTTCGCTAACTGCTTGCATAGGCTTTACCCCAAGAGACATGTCGGTAGACTCAATATGTCTTGGTATGAATAATACCCTTTATTGTGGCCCAGAACTTCCGAACAAAAATAAATCACAATTTCCATAAATAAATATAAAGAGTAAAAACATAACTTCTATTTAAGCATGTCACTGTCTCCTGATTCCAAGATTTTGTTCCCCTTAATAAAAAGCAAAACAACAGCTACAACAACAATAAGGCTCAAACTGGTTTTCCAAAATCCTAACTGAGCTGTATATGTTAATATTCGGTTATATTGAACCAGTAAGTTATATTTGCTAAGGCTCAGAAAGATATTGAAATATAGTTTAAAATGGTCTCCTATTTAACTGTATTTTATGAACTAAAGGATATGGATAATTTTTTTTTAATATTTCCCAAAGGAATATTAAACAGACTGAGGACAGGAAGAGTAAAAAGTTTCCATGAGGTTTAGGTTTATGTCCAACATAAAATAGTTTTACAGCCTTTTTTTTTTTTTTTTTGCATTCAAGTACACATCTTTTCTAGTCATTTAACTTCACTTTTCAATAGGCCTTCAAGATTCCTTCTAAGCTAAGCCCGTAAACCCCCAAAGATCTCTTAGACTTATTGGCTCTGGATGTGCTATTGGTAGCCTTCCTTTCTGCAGGACATTCCACCTCCAGGAGCCAAACTTTGGCCGTGGGTCAGTGCAGCTATCCATAATCTCTCATCGTGATTTTAGCATAAATTTCACAAAAATTTCTTCTGAATTAGAATGAAAAATAGGGCACAGAGCATAAGTTATCAAGTTCACGTGAAGTCTTAGGCGTCGGATCAGGACTCTGAGTCTCCAGCGGAAGAAGTACCGAGAGCGAAGGTGAGGAGCGCTGATCAAGGAAACCAGAGAGAATGAGACAAATACAGCGTCGTCCACTTTTATGGGACAGCACTGGAGAGCCTGGGGGCAATTTAAACAAGAAAGTACGTACGATTCACAAGGAAGAAATTCATGAAGTTTGTGAAATTTTCTGAATAAAAAGTCCCCTTATTTTTTTTCTGACTCATACCTAGACTAGTTTAACTATTTGTGGAGCCTGGAACCTAAGTACATTTTGGAGTCTGGAAACCTTTTTTTTTTTTGACCAGAAGATGGAGCCATTATATAAAGAATTTTAAAAACTTGTAGGCCAAAATGGAATCACAATTTCTTTTACTATACTACAATTTTGAACATTTTATAGAATCTGAGTAGTCTCTGTCATTTTGTTTTTAACAATGGAAAGGAGGTAGCGCGTTCTAACCTCACATATGTGGAGACATAGCCTATGATTAGGTGACTGGCACTTAAAGAAGCACGTACGGGGAAGGTTCAGAGCTTCTATCCTCAATAGCTATAAAAATAGATGCTGTAGACTTGTAAGCACATTGGTTACCTTGGACCAAGGCAGATTTCAACAAGCAGGTAGCATTTGAGCTGCTACTCTAACATTCTCATTTGGGATTCTCATACAGCAAATAATCTGGGGAAATATATTTAAACTAGGAACTGCACTAATATTTTTTTATTCATAAACCATCTATAAGCACCACGGTCATTATACCCATTCATAATTATTCTTCTCTATAACATTTTAAACTTTTCTAAGCATTTTCCAAAAATTTTTTAAAGATTTTATGTATTAGAGAGAGTGGGGGAGGGGCAGAGGGAGAGGGAGAGGGAGAAGCAGGCTGAGCAGGGAGCCTATGATGCAAGGCTTGACCCCGGAACTCCAAGATCGTGACCTGAGCCGAAGGCCGATGCTTAACCGATGAGCCACCCAGGCACACCTCTAAATTTTTATTATATGGCTCATTCTTAACCAGAACAGAAGACAAAACCAAGAAGTTAAATGTCATAGTCAACCAAGAAAGTGACCCAGCAAATAGCAGAGACTGAGACCCAAAGGTGAGCTTCCCAACTCCCAGCTTTGGTGCAGTCTACTTCTGGATCTTTCAACTGGCATTCGAACTTCTGTTCAACACACACTTAAAACAAACTAGGAAATTGAGGGAATGAGTACCTTTTTGATGCGTCAGTTTTAGGAGAGGCACTGAGAGTTGTGTGTAAAAAATATAGTGAGGGAGACAAACCATAAGAGACTCTTAATCACAGGAAACTGAGTTGCTGGAGGGGAAGGGGGGGTAGAGGGATGAGGTAACTGGGTGATGGACATTAAGGAGGGCACGTGATGTAATGAGCACTGGGTGTTACATAAGACTGCTGAATCACTGACCTTTACCTCTGAAACCAATAATACATTGTATGTTAATTAAGTGAATTTAAATTTAAAAAGTGTAAAAATTTTTTTTAAAAATTACATATTAAAATCCAGGGCTATTTCTGCTGGTTTTCAAGCTTAGCTGCACATTGGAATCACCTGGGTACTTTCTAAAATCTCAATACCCAGGCTGAACAATTAAAGCAGAATCTTGAGGTGGGATCCGGGCTTGATTTTCAGGTTCATGGGTGATTCCAATACGCAGTAAAGTTTGAGAACGGTGATCTTGACCACTGCTTTTCCAGCTGTAATGCATGTACAAATTGTTGGGTGTCTGGAGCCTCCCTGCTTCAAGCGTGGTCACTGGACAAAAGCCTCAGCATCCTCTGGGCGGTTGTTAGGGATGCAGATTTGGGGCCCCGCCCTGCATCTACTGCAACTGGCAGTGCAGCCCGGCATCTGCAGTGAGTCTGAGAACCACAGGTCTATCTTGGGACCAACCTCCTCTTTTTATCCCTGGCAGGTGGGGATTCCACCTTCCGAGGGGGTGAAACTTATTCACTGCCTCACTGACAGTTTGGCCCTGGAAACTCACCCATTTTTGTTGTTTTTTCCACCAGATTTGCTAAAATAAGTAGACACATTCTGTTCGATACTCACTTTTTCTTTCAATGCCTGCTCCCCTTGATGTCGAGAGTGTTAATGTGTAGAGGGATGGTGCCAAAAAAAAAAAAAAATGCTGGCAAAGAAAGTAAGAAGGAGGAGAGAGAGGGTTCCAAGATTTTGGTGGTGTACTAAACCCTGATTAATCTACTTTCAGGATTCTCAATCCATCTAATTTAATCTCCGCATATAATCGATGCTAGCAATAAAATTGGTATCATCTGCAAGACATCCAGGATATTCAGAAAATAGCCATGATCTTAAGAAGCTTGACATTTAAGCAAAGTCTATTTGTTTTGTTTGTTGCTGAGTTTTGTTTGTTTGTGTGAGTATGTGTGGCTTTTTTGGCTACCACTCCCCGAAACAAATGAAAGGTGTGGTCCTGGAGTCAGACAGATCTGGATTCGAACTCTGGTTTCAGCTGTTTCATGATGGACACCCTTGGGCAAGTTATCTAAGCTTATTTCCTCATCTGCGATATAGGACTAACAAATCAGTTTTCCGGGTGGCTGTAAGATAGAAGAGACAGAATGTAAACCGTTCCACACTGTTCTTGGCATGTGGGCGACATCGGCAGTGTGCTGGAGCCAGCTCGGAACGCTGGAGACGGCCAGGCGTGCCATCTCTTCCCAAGTCTAGTTTCAGTGACTTCAGGTTGTTTGCTGGACATTGGCTGTGGCGGGAGGATTTATACCATGGAAATCGGCAAAGGGCACATAGAAGCGAGAGCTTTTTTCTCCAGGGGAGCCCGTTCGTCATGAAACATTTATCAGCACATCACCTACAGGCCTGCTTTTTGTGGTTGTTTATTTCCTGATGGGCTGATTCTGGAGGTAATTTGCTTTTCTCATACGAAGCAAACAAAAATAGCCAACCATAGCCCAAACAGGTGATATGAATAGAAAGATTCCAGAAAACCCTTCCCTGCCATCCCTCTCCCAACATACCTTCCTAAGATTTCCCTGTTAAATTCACAGACCATGGAAAAATAACACAAAACTATGAGCAGACACTGACCTCTCCGTGATATAAGTCCATCAGAGCTTTTCCTCTTCAAGCCAAACTGACGGAGTTCAGGACTCTGAAATAATCTATTTAACTAATACTAAGCATCTGTTGGACGCCAGGCCTTTCAGGGACGGAGATGGCTAAGATGAAGAAGGTCCTTACCTCCTGGAGTTACGTTTAACAGTTGAGAGGCGACCAGTAAACAAATAGATAAAATCACAATAGTTTTAGATAACAGTAAATAATGAGATGAAAGTAAAACAGTTTAGTGTGGTAGAGAATGACGAGGGCAGGGGGGTTGCTCTGAGTAGGCTACTTAGGGAAAGCCTGTGCGAGGAGGAGACCCTGCAGCTGAGACCTGAGAAGACACAGCTGTGTTCTGAACCAGAGGAGCATTCCAGGCGGAGAAGGGCAAGAGCAAAGGCCCTGGGGTAACAGGAGACTTAGGGGACCGAAGAACAGAAAGAAAGTCAGTGGAACTACAGCTTGTGCGTTTTAGAAAAGGGTGTGTGATGCGGGCCTTAAGAGGCCCGATCACCTAAGGCCCTTTGGAGTGCTGAGAAGTCTGCCCGTCCTGCTAAAGAATTGTGAGAGGAATCCAGGCGCCGGAAACCAGAGCTTGATGGAAATTAGAGTTTCAAAGGATCACTCTGCTCTGTGGAGAACAGATTGCAGGGAAGAAGTGCTCGTTCAGTAGCTACTGTAACGTTTTAGGCAAAAGATGGTAGTGTTAGGACCGGGGGAGGGTGGTAGAGGTGAAGAGAAGTGGGCAGATTTGAGATACAGAGTCCAGGTTAAGCGAACAGTTCTTTCTGATGGATTGGGTATCTTCGTCCATCAGCTAATTTCTAGCCTGAGCAGGTTGTAGAGAAATGACTTGTCTAGGAAATGAAAAAAAAAGAAAAACCTTTAGACTTGCTGTGAGGTGGAGAAAAGAAAGCTGTCCATACCGCATTCTCGATTTCCAGCCATTCCTCCCAAGAGAAGCGATGAAGGCACTTACAGTCCGTCCGGGTTCTCAGAGAGCCTCATGTTGTCAGCGAAATGCAGTTCCAGTGTCACAGGCAAATGAGGCTGCAGTTAGATCAACAATTACTCTCATGAAGAGAATTAAAACATTATCTAAACTTACAAACTTAAGGGGCGCCTCGCTGGCGCAGCTGGTGAAGCGTCTGCTTTCGGTTTCAGCTCAGGTCATGATCTCAGGATTCTGAGACGGAGCACCCCTGGGCTCCTGCTCCGTGCTCCTGCTCCGTGCTCAGCGCTCAGTAGGGAGTCTGCTTGGAACTCTCTCTGCCTCTCCTGCTGCTCCTGTGCTCTCTTTCTCTCAAATAAATAAATGAATTAAAAATTTAAATTTACAAACTTAAGTCTCAGTCTTAATGAGTCTCCTTGAATAAATCATTACTATCTTTATTTCCCAACCTTTAAAAAAATTTTTTTTTTAAAGCTATTTCTAGGTTTGCTCTGGGAGGCTCTAAAAATGGAGAAAAAATTATTTTGGAAGCCCAAGTTTCATTAGAATGACCTTAGGTTTTATGCTTGTCAGACAAAGTTTCAGGAGATTCCTAGACAGGAAATCACTTTGCCTCCATTCAGTGTTCAGCAATTAGATGACTAGATAGCCTGAAAAAAAATCCTGGTGTCAAATGTCTGTTGGGTGAAATTTCATAAATACCTTTTGGTATGCAAGGCGAAGCTTGCAAGAAATTAAAGGAAGCGCCCAAGAACCAAAGCAAAGAAGCAGCAGGAAACAGAACAGTCAGATGACACCTCAGCTGGGCCACCTGGAGATGGTGGCTGATGTCAGTAGTGCAGTCTTGCTGTCCTTGCTTCTTCCCTTACCGAGGTATACTAAATACACAGTACACTGAACGAGTTACACGGCTCGAAAGTACATACCTGTACTTCCATGTAAACACTACCTGGGGTAAGATACAAAACACTTCTCGTACCCCAGAATTCTCCCTTATGCTTCTCTAAGTCAATAACCCCCCAAAAGTCTCCACTCCTCTGACCGCTATTATTGGAAATAAGATTTGCCTCTGATTAAGATTCACAAATTAATTCACACAACATGTAATCTTTGGTGTCTAGCTTCTTTAGGGGGTGAGATTTTCCATGATCTTGCCAGTATCAGTAAGCCATCCTTTCTGGCTGTGTGCAGTATTTTGTTGCATGCCTATACCACAGCATTTATCCTTTCTAATTTTGATGGATTTTTGCACTGCTTCCTGTTTGTTCTAGGCTATTATGAACATAGCATCTCTGAAAAATCATATAAATGTCTTTGGGCAGATATAAACGCTCATTTCTGTGTGTATACGCCTAGTGTGAGATTTTGGTCATAGAATATGTTTAGCATTGATAGATACCGACAAACATATTTTTCAAGTAATTATACAAATTTATGTTCTTGCTAGAAATGTATGAGAATTTCTTTTGCTCCATATGTTTGGCAGTACTTGCTATAGTCAGTCTTTTTAAAAATGTAGCCATTCTGACGGTGGTCTAGTGATATTTCATTGCTGTTTTAATTTTCATTTCTCTAATGAATACCTTAAAAAAAAGGACTGACATTCCAATATATTGATGAGGTAGCATTTCGCTTGTCACTTTGTTGTTACCTGTATGCCATGGCTTTCCCTCCACCATCTCACCCTTCCTGCTTTCTTTTGTGTGAAATACATATTTTCTAGGGGTCTATTTTAATTCCCTTGTCATTTCTTTTATTATATTTTTTGTGGTTGCCCTGATGATTACAATTATTTTAACCTATAACAATCGGGTTTGGGTTAATACCAATTTAATTTCAATAGTATACAAAACATTTGCTGCTAAATATCTCCTTTCCTTCCCCATTCTTTGTGCTTTTAAGTTATACAAATCACATCCTTACACCTCCTCTGCTCATCAACACAGACTTAAAATTACTGCTTTAGCAATTATCGTCTACATCCTAAAGGAGAAAAAGAGGAATTATAAATAAAAAATACATTCATGCTGTCTTTTATACTCCCTGATTTGGTGATCTTTCTTGGTGCTCTTTTATTTCCTGTAAGTTTGAGTTACCGGCTAGTGTCCTGTCATTTCAGTCTAAGCGCTCTCTTTAGTACTTCTTGTGGGGCAGATGGACTCAACATAGTCTTTCAACTTTTATTCATCTGAGAATGTCTTAATCTCTCCATTTTTGAAGGTTAGTTTTCCTGGGTAGAGAATTCCTACTTCAGTGTTTCTTTAAGTATCTTGAATATGGCATCCCACTGCCTCTGCCCTCCATGGTTTCTAATAAGAAATCACCAGCTGATCTTAGGGGCAGATTCCCCTTCCCCCTTGGTTTGTCCTTGGTGGGGGTGGGCGCTGCTGCTGCTTCTCTGTTTGGTGGCTTGCCTGGGCCGAATCAGTAAAGTCTGTGTTCTTTGTCCTGTGTGGACCGTGAAGTCTCTTCTCAATTAACTTGGTGCTCAGCTAATGACTGGATTGCAATTTCTTTAGACGCCTTGGATCATTACATCTCGCAGCCCTTGCTGAGGGCCTTTGTTTTCTTACCGAGACAGGCCTTTAAGACTCCGGCAGGCAGTTTGCACCTCTACCTTAGCTGTCATTTTCTGCTTGGAGCGTCAAGGTCAGCCAGAGGTGAGAACTCAGCACAGGCGCACAGCCCGGGCACGCTCGCGGCCCTGTACCTCCAGGCGGCTTGTAGAGTCTCAGAAATATATTTGGGTTTTACAAAGTCCATTATGGACGTGTCACTCCCTGGCCTTTCCTTTTACATTTTTGGGTAGTCTTGTTTACGGCAACTATTATGACTGCCCCAGGCAGCTGCACTGTTAGGTAATTGCAAACAACCCCAGGGAAAAGGCAGTTTGCATTAGATCAGCTTCGAGTCAGGCAAAATAGAAACAACTTTGTAGGTGCGTTTTTCAGGCACTTGCCAGACAGAGCTTTGGGGGAGCTCCAGACCTGTTCCGCTTCCTCCACTGGTTTTTAGGCGTCAGGTTTTCACTCAGAGTATGAGACAACTGGTTTTTGAAACAACTATAAACCTTGCTGTACTTACTGAGATGTAGCCATTTGTCCTTTGGTTAATTTCCAGACTTCTGAAAAAGTTGGTGTTGACAATTTGGCCAGTTCTCTTCATTTATGGAGAGGGAGACTTTGAGAAGTCCGTCCTTGGACATATGCACTGATGTCCTGAAACCCCAGTTTAAAGATGGGCAGGAAATGCAAACGCACACTTCACAAGATACTCAGCTGGATTCCTTAAGTGTTTGATTTTTTTAATACCTACCCTGCTGTGTGCTGGGAAGGTGAATTTCATGAAAGGTGGGTGATGGCCATATGAAGGCTTCACGGATTTCTCATTGCCTCATGCTCTATGGCTTTTGTACCTACAATTCCACCAAAAACACTGTCCTCTACAATTGACATCTTTAGTGTTTAGTTTTGTGACGACTCTGATCACTTTCTCTTTCTTCATATTCTGTTCATTCTCCTTAAAACTCTGTTCCAAGCTTCTACTTGTGTCTGCCCTTCCGGGTTGGCTTGGCGTGCCTTTGGATTTGCCCACCCCTGGGAAGCAATGACTCCTGGATATGTGTCTCTAACCCTGACTGACCTTCATTTAACTTCATATTTTTATATTCTTTATTATTCAGAGCTTATATTCAATTGCCTTCGGGACCTTTTCTTTGACTCATAGTACCTCAAATTCCAACACATTCAAAACTGTTACTCGGTTTTTAATACCCAGCTCTGGGCTGCCCTGGCTGGATTAAGCTCCTATCATGTTCACATGATACAATGTGGAAAAACAGTGTAGCGCTGTGATCATGGATTCTTCCACGACCTAGTAGATGCTCAATATAATGTTATTGGGTTTATGACTGAATCCTAGATTGAGAGGTACTTCAGAAAATGCAAAATAAATTGCTACCCTTTAGAGTTCCTACCATGTATTTATGTACTTCAGGATGACAGAGTGCCAATCTCCTGTAGATGAACTTGAGGCTCAGAGAATATAGCACATTGTTCAAGTTCACAGTCACGTTAGTAAGTGACAGATTTAAACTCATGATATGACTGCTGCTGTGTATATATTTGTATATTTACATTTTTTTGACAATTCTTAAAGGCTTAAGATGGTATTGCACTGTGGACAACAGAGCTTAGATTTAAGTGCTTTCAATGTCATGTCTAATTTGCTTTATTGATCATATAAAGAGGAAGAGATCCTTTTTGTTGGCTTTAGCTCCCAAGCTGACAGAAGCCGGAGAGAAAAAAAGAGTTCTCTTACTCTAGGAAGAAATAACCAGACAGGAAGAAATGACATTAGGGAAAAAAATGCCAAAGGCTGTCAGTTTAAGCTGCTAGAATGACTGCTCAGCTTCGTGCAGTTCCAAGGGCTTCATTTTTCTGTGCCAGCCCTGACTTGAGAGCAAACTATCCATGCCCCTTCTAGCTCTATGCATAAGACTTAAGTGAAGTTTTGGGGCGCCTGGGTGGCACAGCGGTTGGGCGTCTGCCTTCAGCTCAGGGCGTGATCCCGGCGTTCTGGGATCGAGCCCCACATCAGTCTCCTCCGCTATGAGCCTGCTTCTTCCTCTCCCACTCCCCCTGCTTGTGTTCCCTCTCTCGCTGGCTGTCTCTATCTCTGTCAAATAAATAAATAAAATCTTAAAAAAAAAAAAAAGACTTAAGTGAAGTTTTAACTTTATTTCAAAGAAAAAATTTAAAATACGCTTGTCTAAAACCATTCATTTCTTGACTGCAGTCACTCTTCCGATTTCTGATCGAGGCTGTGGCTGTGTCACAAAGCTCTCCCTGGCTCCCTCCCAGCTCCCTTTCTGCCCATAACTCGGTTCTAAGTGGTATTCTGGCTGAAGCTCATAGGAGGCAGACCCATTTGTCTCTAAAATAAATGGACAATATGTGACTCTTTAGAGATAAACATAACTTTTCTTTTAGTCGCAAGTGCCAGGGCCAAATTAGGTGACGCTAAACCAGTCATCAATCTTTGTTCTGAATTTAGGGTCTAAATGAGATGGTTAGGGTAAGATGAGTATGTAAAAGGAAATAAATAAGGCAGGAAAATGAAGCATGAACGAATGCTTTTCCAACTTCTGTTTCTTCTCAATTGTCTCTTGTTAGAGCTGATTCAATCGAGGGCATCAACTAGAACCAATATACCAAGTGCACCGGGTCGTTCGGGGAGGTTAACGTGAGAATTCTATCTGTACTATTTTCTTAAAGGGAGCTGGAATGAGAGTTGATAGTTAGAAGTTCGGTAGTTGCGAGCTTCACTGATTTTTTGTTTTAAAGATTTTATCTATTTATTTGACACAGAGAGAGAGCCCAAGCAGGGGGAGCGGCAGGCAGAGGGAGAAACAGGCTCCCTGATGAGCAAGGAGCCTGATGCGATGCGGGGTTTGATCCCAGGATCAGGACCTGAGCAGAAGGCAGATGCTTAACTGACTCAGCCACTCAGGGGCCCCTTCACTGATTTTTTTTAAGAAAAAAATATTTTCATGTCCGCATATTCTCTGTTACTCTTCCCTGTGAGAAGTGGTTTCATGCCCCTCCTTTGAGCATGTGCTGGACTTGCATCTTGTGAATAGAAGTGGTGAAAATGATGGATTGTGACTTCTGAGAGTAGGTCACGAAAGGCAGTGAAGTTTCTTCCTTGCTTTCTGGGGGAGGCCAGACACGCAAGTGACCCTATGGAAAGACACAAGTGGAGGAAGTGAGGCCTCCTTTAAACAGCCAGTGAGGATCTGAGGCCTCCTGCTAACAGCCACGTGAGTGAGCCATCTTGGTAACAGATCTTTCAACTTTCCTCAAGCCTCCAGATGCCCCAGGTGACAATTTCACTCTCCAGCCAACCTACTCCCAGAGTCTTGGACCACAGAAATCATGAGATAATAAATGTTGTTTTAAGTTGCTAAAAATATATGTATATATTTTCCTGTGAAGTTTTGATACCTATTTTTCATCTGTAACATTTTATTACAAAATTAGTTCTTCATTTTCAACGTTGAGAAGAACACCAAGGAAAATAATATCCTAGCTTCAAACAGAAGCATGCATTTTTATTTCAACTATAAATTTTAGTCTTTATCTCATTAAATCTTTGGCATGAATGCCAAAGCAAAATGACTACTTTGAATATTTTTTTAAAATAATCATTCACTTTTAGGAGTGAAAAGTGAAACAACTATTAGGAATCAAATGCTAGCTCCTGAGTGATAATCACTTGTAAATCATTGGAATGAATGACCAAAGGTATAAAAATTTGCAGTAAAAGAAAATACACAACTTTAGGTCACTATTTTTAAGTTTTTACCAAAAATTATGAAGCTTTGAGAGTGAAGCATCTGATATTAAGTATCGCAAAACAAAATAGTATAGAATAGATTATAGAACATACAATAAACGTAACGAAATACATATAACTTTCATGATTAATAATGCATGATGAAATCAATCTAACATTACTCTCTGATATTTATAGTCATTTATGGCTCATCATTTTTGTCTCCTCCTCAAATAAAAGCTTCATGAGGGAAGGGATATTTCTATGTCTGCAGATTGAAGGGGGGATAACAGATTGAGGGTGCTCGGTAGATATTGAATAATGAATAAACTCATATATGACGTTTTGTTCTCTGTGAACACTGAGTTTTGCTAAATTTGACTTTCTAGAGATTAGTCAAGTGAATCAGAAAAGTTTTGAATTCATGGATTTGTTGCCCCAGGCGGAGATGGAAGCGAAGGTGTCCACAGTTCTAAAACTCTGCAGGGGCGCCTGGGTGGCACAGCGGTTGGGCGTCTGCCTTCGGCTCAGGGCGTGATCCCGGCATTATGGGATCGAGCCCCACATCAGGCTCCTCCGCTATGAGCCTGCTTCTTCCTCTCCCACTCCCCCTGCTTGTGTTCCCTCTCTCGCTGGCTGTCTGTCAAATAAATAAATGAAATCTTAAAAAAAAAAAAAAAACAACTCTGTAGAAAGACCCAAAGTAGAAAGGATCTGTGAGACCTGTTGGGAAGTTGGAAAACTGCTTACCTGTACTCTCAATTTATCTGGTGGTCTTTCTCAGAGCTTGACTTTGAACTGCTTCTTTTCCCCGCCTCAATACATTAAGGAAAGGTGTTTTTTTGGTAGTGCTCATTTCAACTTTGCCAGGGCTCTAATGTCCTTGAAATCAACTCTATTTAAGATTCCCAATGATTGTGATACCTCACTGTGTTCTGACTGCATTGAAATATTCCCATTGGAGCCACCTGCTCTTTTGTACAGTATGTAGCCTTTTCCGACGGACTTCTTCCACTTAGTAGTATGATTTGTCTTTGCTTTTCTTATTCTGATTGGCTCATAAAGACATTCGAAGCTGTTGCTAGTGGAAGTTAACTAAATGGAAGATATTTTGTCCTCTATGAAATAAAACCAGAAATAGGACATACCAGCAAATATTACATCCAAAACAAGAGTAATTTTTGCTCAGTTCAACTAGGTGTTTAAAATTGTTAACAAGACCTAAATCTTTTCTATATACTTTCGTCCATTGTTTTACCTACTCCTTTCTTGCATTTCAGTTGTTTTTGAAAAATATTTTAAATGAGATTCAAGCTAAAACACATGATAAAACATTAAACATACCTAAATCTCTTAAAATTGGCTTTTTTCTTAGATCAATTGTTAATGTACCTATCTAATTACACTACTCAGAATAACAGGGAGTAAAGTGTAGCATGTATGCCCTACTGCTTGTTTACAGCTATCAATTATTCATGTTTCTCTTCCTGTGTGCCTCAAATGCTGTTGCAGCAAAGGTCTGGCCAGTATGCAATTCTCCCCTCCCTTGAGAGAGATTACCATGGACTCCGCAGCTCATTTTGCTTGGGTTATGGTATAGTGTTTGTTATCTATAGAAAGGAAGAAGTTAATTCTTTTGTTGTAGGAACTTCATGTGATTGCCAATCAGTTATGTTAAGATGCAGAATGGTGCTGTGCAGGGGCTGTAATTTTATTTTGCAGTGATTATCACAACTGCCGGTACAGAGGTCCCTAGGAATATTTTATATCTTTTTACATGTCATTATAATAGCATACAAGGTTGAAATAATGGCGAGCACAGCAGCAATTATTCTTAGTGTATCTTATTTAAAAATCAAAAGCAGGACCGGATGCTCACAGCTAAAACAAAATAGAGGTTTGGATTGACTAGCTAAATACGGGAACTACTTCCTCCAAATTTTTTCCTGTAATAAGCTAAACATTTGTAAATATGCATGTTTCCTCATCTTAGCATGTTGTTTGAAATCACAAATCTCAAAAATAGCTCAATTTTGAAATATTTTGGTGTGTATGTCACATCACTCAATGTTCTTTATACACCAGCAAGATGTGTAAGACCCTTTCGGGTACCGTATGTACACAAAGTCATATAAAATAGAGGAAATATTGTCATCATTTAATATTTATGAAGAATGCATTGTTCTCCTATGAGCACAGGGGTGGCCTGGGCTCTTATACGTTTAGTGGCAAATTGGTTGCCACCCTAACTACTACTATCAAGGTAAATTACTGATTTTGTATTGTCAGACATTGTTCTGATTGCTTCATGTGGGTTCTGTCACTCTGTTCTATGACCATATGTAGTGAAGTAGTACAATTATCCTCCTTTTATAGATGAGAACCCTGAGTCTCACATGGGTTAAATAATGGTTTCAGGAAACTCAGAGTCATAGCTTAACTGGGATCCGAACACAGTTCTGGGCCTGGAACCCAAGCCCTTGGCCATGATGTGTGTTAAACCCTCTCTCAATGACACAATTAGGCTATTATGTGAAAAAGATACATGCTGTCATTGTGTGGCGAAATGCTTGCCTAGCGTCACTTCTTGTCTCAATTTTTTCCTTCCATACCAACTCTGTTGTGGATTTCAATGAATCGCTTTAGAACTCTATACTCTTTGTCCCCATATTTCTTATCCTGGAAGACTTCTTATGGACGATGTTTGAAACTGTCCATCTTTCTATTTAAAAAAAAAAAAGCTACTAGTAGCTTCAACTTATTTAGGGATGCACTGAACTGATCTCCTTAAAGTTTATTCTCACAGAAACAGAAAATACATGCAAACATGACTTTATTTTGTTAATGATTTTTATTTTTACATTCTATTACAATGTGTAAGTCTCAAGTATAACTACAATATGATTTATGACAAACTCAAACATTTTGAGCATTCACAGATGTATGAAAATTGTACAGAATTCTATGTAAACAGCATTATTATATGCATAGCTATTCATTTATTTTTATGAAGCAATTCTTGATTCTCTTCCTCAAGAATATTACATCATAACCACAGATACTTAAAAAAATGTGTAGTCTCTATACATAGGTCCTAAACCCAGGCCAATTACTTGGCCATTCTAATTAGCTGGCCCTCCTTCCATTACTTCCAGTAACATTTCTCCAAAGTTTCTATTTAAAACTGCTTTATGTACATGTGCATTTTATCTTAAATCTTTTTAATAAAGCTATCAAAAATCTATAAAATCGTGCTGAACATTTTGGGTTGAGGTTTTCAACAATCAGCATTTAGAAACAGCCCACGAGTCACCTACATCTTTTGCAAACTATGTAACAGTAAAAAAGCAAAATGAGGTTCTCCCACTTTTCTCCAAATTGTATGTAAGCATTTGTGTTCGAATCTTTGCTTCCATTTGCATTTGCTTCCATTTTATTCTAACTTAAATTTTACAGTCTAACTGCCATTCTACATCATTAGGTGAAATGAATCCAGTGAGTATGTAACTTAAATATTAGCATGACAGTGCCTTCTGGAGGTATCTCATTATCAGTACCAAACAGTAACCTACATGAAAAGCACAGTCTAATTTTACTCCAGGCTTACACAGTACTAAATATGCTCTCAATTCCATATATTGTTTTTAATTGATAAAAAGTCACAACTAGACATTCCTGGGAAAACATATATATATATATATATATATATATATATATATATATATATATATATATATATAAAACCTAACAATGTTATATTAAAAAAAAAGTATTGTTCAGCATGAAATTGGTTCAGCATGAAATAGGAGACAAGAGCAAATCTGTAAATTTTTTTTTTGAAGTGCTAAGAAGAAACTATTGAGGAACCAGTTGCCAGTATTTTTTATTTTACATAAAAATAAGGCATTGTAAAAACGTTAATAGTAAATCCACATAAACCTGTCCACCGTACATCTTTTCATAATATATAAATATGCAAAATGCAGTTATATTTATATGGGTTTAAAATAATGAGGGTAGACTGAATTTAAATCTAAGGTGTTACTAATTTCTTGATTTAAAGTATTAAAAAATCTTACAAATGTAATATGTTTTGTATGGTTCCCTAATTGTCAAAACCTGTTTTCAACAGGCTTAGCAGGTATGCAATGCAATGCTCTACATAGTCTAGGGAAACACTGCGTGGTATCTTTCATATTAAATAAAAAAGAGGCTCGAATAACCTAAGATGAGTGATTAAATGTAGGTGCAAAGAATCTTTGGCCCTAGATTTAATTTCATATGTACCTTGGGACAAATGTCTAGAAGTGATACTCTCCCTCATGGATGTTGTAAAATATGTCACAATTTAAAAATGTTTGAGATACAAAATTCTGTGGAAATGTCTCTGTTTTTGTCTGTTGATCTCATACCTGTGTTTCTTAGTCTGTCCCTTTTTCTGTCTTTCTCTACCCATACTCCTCATTTCTGTAGGTATTTTTAAAGCTCCTTCATTTTTAACTAGCCAGAACAACAAAAAATGTTTTATTTATTATAGAAATATAATTTATGTTCTTTTTTAATTTAGAAAAACAAATGAATGATATACATACTTGCTTTGAAAACTCCTACAAAATCTTCTAAATAAAATTACTTCCTACTTACGTAACTCAATTTTTGTCTATGCATAAGTAACTTGATAGAATAAAGAGCTCATATTCCTGAAATAAACTCATGGAAAAAAATGCATCATGGCCATTTCTTTTCAAGCCATCGCCAACAAGGACTTTTTAAAACTAGATTTATAATCCTTGGTAGGTGGACAGCAGCTAAAGCAAAATGAATATGCGGTTGGTAAACTATAAGCTCAGGGTACTTTATTAATTGATACAAAATACACCTCATAGTCATAGAATTTTAAGGAGAAAGTGACGTTGTCTTCATTTTTATCAATGAAAGAGAAAGGTCCAAAAGGATTAATAGCACAAACTAGGAAAGTAAGTTACTGGCAAGAAAGCAGGGTGGCAAGAATCGCCGTTGACTGATCTTCCACTCATACTAAACACAGGTCTGTGTTGAAAGGCTGCCACACATCGCGACTGAAGGTTTGCCATCCGCACGTAGGACGGTATGCAGGTGATGTAGTCCAGCCTCTGCCCAAGCCGCATCTGCTGAGGCATGGACCACAGTATCAAACAGATATCTGCACATCAGGAAGCACTTCACTGAAGGACAATATTAACTTTGCTTCGTGCTAAAGAATGACTAGACAATACTGCATGAGAAAGCAGAAATTTGTGACCAAACAGATGAAGAGCTGGGTCACTACTGGTGTTTTAGGGCAGCCCAGTGGAGTGTTAGATTGTATAAATCAAAGTAAATAAAGCTTTCTTCCTTTCCTTCTTTTCTTAAGCATCTTCCGTATTTTCTTCTTTTTGAGGAATGTGATATGTACTTAAAATAATTTTTCATGTTGCATGGTTATCGTATGAACAAAGAAGGACATTTTAAAAGGCAGGCTATGAAGCACAATACTCTAAAGGTAAGTCTTATCCTGGTTGGTCTATGAGTCACGATGAATGAAAAATATTTGTTGAAATGAATAGCCTACATATGTTTTTAATCCTATGGCATTGTATAGGCACATAAAAATTGGTTCTGATGCAGTATGGAATAAATGCAAGCACCCCAAAATATAGAATGACCTCTGCACACGGAGAAGAGTCATGCTCCCTACTAACAAGCCGTGTTGACTAAACACTCATTACTAATGGCTACTCCTTCTATCAGGGCATTTCATTGCAAAGCCAAGGTAAAATACTTTCATAGATATCCAAATGATAGATGGGTGTGTGTTTGTATTTGCATGGGAAACACGAATGTTTACAATCCTGTGAAAAGATGACAAGGCAGATGCGAACATTTTCCACATGGTCTTCTGATTTATTAAAAGCAAATAAAATTAAATCCGCTTTGTTTGCTGTAATCAAGAATCCCTATAGCGTACTCTTCCAATTCGTACAGAATCATTTACTGATGCAAATGTAGCCACCTGCTCATGCTGCCCACCTATTTTAGGGAATCAGAGCTAGTCACCGCACTGACTTTGAGAATATTTCGATAAAAAGTTTGGCATAGACTTCCATAAAAGAGTCTTATTTAACACAAATATATCACCTTCAGAGGCTGTAAACAATATATCAAAAACGAAGCTCTATTTTTCCCTTTCCTTGCCATCTTTCCCTTTGTCTTCCTTTTCTGTTTTGTCTGTTTCGTATTTCTCTTTGTCTGGCTTTGTCACACTGTCATATGAAGGTGGAGAGACCGTGGACGGGGTTGCATCTGTTTTTTCTGGGCTCGAGTTCTCATTAATGTTATCAAACACCATATCTTCTTTTTTGGGCAAACCATCATCTCGGTCTCCATCTTTTATGTATATACTTGATATATTTTTGACATTTTGCCGTAAGCGGTAACGTCTGTAAGCACGCTGAATGACAGTAGCAGACACATCTTCTTGTTTTCGTTTCAGTGTAGTTGTTATGGGTTCGTAGGACACTTTAGAAGGATTTGCTGACATGAACCTTTCCTCCATCTGTGAACGGAGAGAGTCCATCTCTCCGCTTTCACCCAAAACACGCTTTGTAAAAGCAAATAAGATGTCTAGACAATGGATCCGGTCCCCACTGACCATGGGCAGGTCCATGGCAATGAGCTGGACTTTGTTTGGTTTGGCTATGAGAAGAGGAGGATCCAGGGCAGCTGCGAAATCCGAGAGCTTGCTGTATTCTATAAACTGGGTGGCATCGGGATCAAACTTCTCCCAGACCTCATAGAACATCTCAAAGTCATCCTCGCTCAGGGGCTCAGTACTTTCCTCAGTAGCAACACTGAAGTTCTCCAGGATGACAGCGATGTACATGTTCACCACGACCAGAAATGAGATGATGATGTAACTGACAAAATAGAAAATCCCGACAGATGGGCTACCGCAGTCTCCTTCAACTGAACTTCCAGGATGAACTTTTTTTGGATCACAGTCAGGGGGCGCACTGTTGAGAATAGGTGCTAGCAGTCCGTCCCAGCCAGCAGAGGTGGTAATTTGGAACAGGCAGATCATGCTGTTGCCAAAGGTCTCAAAGTTGAACATGTCATTAATTCCAGCCTCCTTTTTAACATAGGCAAAGTTGGACATTCCAAAGATGGCATAGATGAACATGACCAGGAAGAGCAGGAGGCCGATGTTAAACAAGGCCGGAAGGGACATCATCAGAGCGAAGAGCAGCGTGCGGATCCCCTTGGCGCCTTTGATCAGTCGCAAGATTCGGCCAATCCTGGCGAGCCGGATCACTCGGAACAGGGTAGGAGACACAAAGTATTTTTCTATCAGCTCAGCCAGAAACATACCTGGTAAGGGAGGGGATGGAAATAGTTAAATTTCCATGCTACAGAAAATCATGACTTTTAAATAATTTTATCTGCCATCTTCTCTCTTGCGATTCAGGACTGTCATTTTATATTGAAAGCAATTTCATAACAAAAGATTGAGCAATCCCAAAGGAAAATGAATGATATTACAATTGTGACATTTCCCCTCCCTTTACTAAGTTTGTGGACATTTTTTTCCTCCATAATAATTTTTGATTATAGAGGTGATACCTACTCATGTAGAAAATTCAAGCAATACAATAAAATGCTTAAAAGGAAATCTAAATCACCTGAAATACCATTATAATAACTGTTACTATTTTGTTGAGTATCACTTTAGACATTTTTCTGTGCAAGCACACACACACATTATCATATGAATGTAATTGTGTTACATATGCATTTTTTATAATCCATTTGAGTCACTTCATCATGTCATGGAAGTACTTCCATTCAAATGGCAACAACGTAATTTCTTATAGTTTTATAATATTCTGTCCAAATAACCACATATTGAAGAATTTTATGTTGTTTTCAATATTTTTGGCCGAGATAAATATAAAATAGGTATATTTTTTTCTAGTTACATGAACATCATTGGATAATATACTTACAGAATATCAAACAGTGCATTTAAAATTTTCTTATATATCACCAAACTTATCTCCAGAAAGCCTATACAGTTCTCCATAGGGATATAGGAAAGTGCTCATCCTCCACAGGCTCAACCAGTATTGTGGTTCTTTAGAATTTTTACCAGAAAATCTTTATGATGTTTCAAAACATCTCATCATAAATTTTCTGTTAGAAAAAAATCCACATTTTTTTCTTGTTTATTGGACATTTTGTATGCTTGTTGGCTACTTTCAACCTTCTCTTTCTGGCCATGTCAAGTCCTTTGCCCATTTTTCTAATGAGAGATTTACTATTTTCTTATTGATTTAGGAGGACTATTTTTCTACTGAAAGTGCTAATCCTTTGTTGGCCTTACATGTTACATACAATTTTCCCCTGTGTTTTGTCTTTCAATCTCTTTGACTGGGGAGAGGTGGTGGTGAGTTTTACTCCATAGAGTATTTTGATTTTTTATATAATCTGTTATTTTCTTCTTCATAGACTCAAATTTTTGTCATAAATAGGAAGGACTATTCAGGTTCATAGTTATAAATCAATTTCTTCTTGAATCTATTTTTTTTACACTTTAATTTTTGATTCATGTTATCTTTCTACTGAGCAAGTTAGTAATTCTCTATATGGTGACGTTAAATTTTGAATTATCTATATGAACCCATTGAGCTTTTTAAAACACTGTTTTACTTCATCCATGTTATAATAATCTAAGTATCTAGCAATATAAGGCACCCCTCATTTCTTTAATTTTTCTTCCAGATAAATTTTAGAATCACTTAGACTTACATTGCCAATATATTATTTCCGTCAGGCAAAAAGACTTATTGATATTCTCATTGGGACAACACTGCATTTACAAATTAATTTATTTCAAAAATGTCATGATTACAGTGATAGCCTTCTTATCTAAGAAAAGCCTTCCAATTATTTAAGACTTCTTTTATGCATGTTACCTTTCCTCATAGAAGTCTTATGCATTTATTAAAGTTGTTACTGGATATTTTACTTTATTTTTATTGCAAATGCAAATGAGATTTTTCTTTAGGTATATTTTCTAAATTTTTTGTCCACATATAAAACATTTATGAATATTGATACATGAAATTTAAAGTTTGTACCTTCTGAATTCTAATTGAATCCCTTTTTTTGTTTGATTCTTTTTCATTTTTAAAGCATGTCATAATATGATCTGAAGATGAAGATCATTTGCTCCATGTACCCCTCTGTTTTCTTATCTAATTGCATCAGCCAACACTGTTAAAAATAGAGGTGACAGAGGAATCTTTTTTCTTCCCAACTTCATGGGAATGCTTCCACTATTTTGCTTGTTATTATTCTGAGATTCCTACCTAAATTTTAATTTGTTTTATTATATCTTAATACTTTCTTAATAGTCTTATTTCAAAAATTGATTTTGAATGCCTCTTCTAAGTGACATGGTACTTAATATTGAGGTGTTAGGTTATGTGACCTTTAACCTTTCTGGGCCTGGCTGTTTATCATCTGTAAGTTCAATGTGTATTAAATAATCTCCACAATCTCTTTCTGTCTAAAATTTGTAATTCTAAAAATAAATGCAACCCTAAAATACTGGGCAAGGCATGTGCAGATACTGAGAAAACAAGAGGACAGAGAAACAGCTATAGTAATGAAAGGGGAAGAAGTATAAAATCATGTACTGTGATTCACGGCCATGACCGGGGTTGGCTGAGAAATGATTCTGTTTTATGGATTGCCAAGAATGAAGCCATAAGAAATGAAAATGGCATTTCTTGAGGCCTTACCTTCACTTCAAATTCAGAAAGAATTTTCACAAAGAGTCAGGCATATTCTGGCTATTAACGATCATTAATCAAGGGACAGTTCTCATGATGTGCTAAAACTAGAAGTGATTTCAGATTCTGCACTGGTCTTCCTACCTACATATAGGTCTTTCTACTACTTACCTACATGTAGACACAGTTGCTACTTCTGTGAAGGATAATCTTGGAAATCAAATAGCAAGGAGCATCATATGCTTCCAATAAATAGAAAAGTTGTGGCTTCGAGACCTGGAGCATGAACCCAGGAATTCTAACACAGAGGTCTTTATTTCATTTTGTTGTTTTTAAGTTTCCCTCTTTCTTTCATTTTACTCATGTACTCAAAAAAACTTACATTCAAGAATTCAGAAGCTTCTCTGAGCATATGTGTAATATAGTTTGATTCAAAATGGTCTTACCTACAATGGAGAGGATTACGACCACGAAGTCGAAAATGTTCCATCCTACAGTGAAGTAGTAGTGTCTGAGGGAGATCAGTTTCAGCACACATTCTCCAGTGAAGAGGATAATAAAAACCACATTTATCCAATATAAAACATCAGTCATGTATTCACTTTGTCCTTCTTTTTCTACCATCATGGTTACCATGTTAAGGCAGATAAGAACCATAATGGTGATATCAAAAACTTGGTTTGTTACTAGGTCAAATATACATCCTTGGAATTTGTTCTGAAAAAAAAACAAAACAAAAACCCAACAAGAGAAATATGGAATGTAGCGTAGATTTTGCAAGTATTCATCATCATTACATTAGTAAAAAATATTTTGAAAAGGTATGTCTTCAAAAGTTGCATAAATTATCCTTGGTCATAGGTTCTTGATTTCTAGAAGAAATGTTATTAATGAGTTAAATCTAACTCAGAGAGAATGAAAACTTTTTGTTTTTGTTGTTGACTTCTGCTATATACCAGACCAGCCAGATTTCACTTGGTTGTATATACTAACATTTGCTTTTAAACTCATCCACCCTGGTATGTTATACATGAATTGCCATAGTCATAGGTAATTTTTTACTAAGAAAACCTCAGCTCCACTACCTGAAGTATTTCAAGTTAATAAAATAACAGGTCTCTAAATTTCTACTTTGTCATATTATTTTAGCTAGTATGTTACATGGTCGTGCACTGATATGACTGCTATGGTATCAGAGACCTATAATTTCCTATCTCTTTCATGTATAGAATACAGATTTCCATACATATCCATACTTACATGTCACCTTTCCTTTTAATCTCACCGCCAGTGTTATGCTTTCCAGGAAACATAGCTTTTAAAATCCTTTTTAATAGTTGCATAGGAAAGTTTTAAGGCATCTTACCAAGATCAAGGAGGGCAAGTAAAATATTAAATACCAGGGCTTCAGATCCATCGATTGTGATTCAGTAGGTTGGTTGAGATCCGGCAATGAGTCCACTTAAAAAGTGCCGGTGATCCTCATGTAGACAGCTGGGTACTAACTGGCTTTGTCTTCAGCCGTGACTCTTTGGCAGGGTATGTTACGTTGAATATAAATTGAAATGCATATAATGCAGTTAAACTTTTGTTTGCCCCCAATGGTTAGAGGAATACAAACTATCCTTTGACTGCTAAGACTCACTATTTCCATCTGAGCCCATTCTGGTCTTTGATGTCACGGTAGAAAAAAAGTTTAGATTCATGATCAGTCCAACTGCTTCTCTAGCTATCTGTCACAATATCAAAAATCTGCAAGTTAGTGTTACCCTACCGATAGATAGCAGTCACTACATCATAAGATCATCATTTAGATAAATACATTTCAATCAAAAGTAAATTTTATATGTATCCTCTACAGGCCATTGTACTTGTAGTAAGCTATGTAGCTAATATAAAAGTAAAACCATATATATAATTACTTTTCATTTTGATAGAAAAATTAAAAATAAGAATATTAAGAAGTATGATAATGTTCAAAATACATACATTTAATTTTATAAGGACCTTTGTTCAAATATTAGCATTTATGTTTAAGAACTAGTTGTACATTAAAGATGAATTAAAAATAATTTGAAAGTTTATATGCCAGAGACATATATGTGTACATATACAGTTGACCCTTGAACAACACAGGTTTGAACTGCATGGGTCCACTAATATATGAACTTTTCTTAAATACTGTATAGTACTGTAAATGTATATCCTCTTCTTTATGATTCTCTTAATAACATTTTCTTTAGCTTACCTTATGTAAGAATGTATGTATGTATACACATATGTATATAATACATATAACATGTAAACTATGTGTTCATCAACTGTTCAGGTTATCGGTAAGATTTCTGGTCAACAGTAAGCTATCAGTAGTTAAGATTCGGGGAAGTCAAAAGTTGATACACAGACTTTCAACTGTGTAGAGGGTTGGTGCCCCTAACACCTGTGTTGTTTAAGGATGAACTGGTTTTACTTTTTTGTTTTGTTTTGTTTACCCCTGGCCGAGGTATTGGCTTTTGTGGTTTCTTAGATCCCAGCTTTTTCATTGCATTATAATACTTCTTCTGTTCTTCTGTCATAAAGATGTCTTGACCTCCAAGGTAAAGAAATAAAAATAAACCTAGTTAAAACCAGAATCATTGTCTAGATCTTTCCTCAGATCATTAAGACAGGTTAAAAATGTTTTATATAGAAATAAAATGCATTTTATTATGTGCTACATAGCTATAAATAAAATGTCTTAAATAATTACTTAGATATAGGCCCATGACTCTCCATAAATAATGTAATGTGCATATGTAAAATATATATATTGCATATACTAATTATTGCCCCAATTTTCTTTTGGTGAGGTAACCTGTGTTATTTTAAACTATGTGCTGATATTTCATTTTATCTGCTACTTGTCTCATCAGGCATTTTATTTTATTTTAATTTTTTTTATTATGTTCAGTTAGCCAGCATATAGTACATCATTAGTTTTTGATGTAATGTTCAATGATTCATTAGTTGCATATAACACAACATATGCTCATCACAACATATGCCCTCCTTATAATACCCATCACCCGGTTACCCCATCCCCCCACCCCCTCCCTTCTTCATCAGTCATTCTATTGCTAAATAAACCAATATATTTGGAAGGGTTATAAGAAATAAGAATACCGAATATCTTTTTTGATGATTTGTCTAATATTTGGGACTCTAATGAAAAGTAGGGGCCAAAACAATAGCAAAAATAGTTTTATACTCATTTGTATTCATTTACAAATGCCATATTCCTTTAGCATGGAAAAAGAATAAACAGTAGTGCCCTCTTATCCGTGGTACCCCTTTCCATGGTTTCTGTTACCCATGGTCAACCGTGGTCTGGAAGCAGGTGATCCTCCTTCTGGCACACCATCAGAAGGTCAATAATAGCCCAAGCTACATCACAATGCCTATGTTATTCACCTCACTTCATCTCATCATATAGGCATTTTATCACTCACATCATCACAAGAAGAGTATGTACAGCACAATAAAATAGTTTGAGGGAGGCCATATTCACATAACTTGTATTACAGTATATTGTTCTATTTTATTATTAGTTATTGTTGTTAATCTCTTACTGTGCCTAATTTATAAATTAAACTTTACCACAGGTATGTATGTAGGAGCAAAACATGTTGTTGTTTTTAAGGTTTTGTACTATCTGTGGTTTCAGGCATCCACTGGGGCATTGGAACATCCCCTGTAGATAAGGGGTGGGGGAGGCTACTGTAAAATGAACATGTAACAAATATATCTGTGTGTGCGTTTCAAGAAACTGGTTAGCTACTTTTTTCATCCCAATAAAGGAATTTCAACATAAACATTATGGGTGCCAACATTATACATTACAGCATTCTGGGTATTGAGAAAATTACAATTAATCCAGGATCTTTGACCTAAAGGACTTCTTTTTTTTTTTTCAATAATAATTTTTTATTATATAATGTTAGTCACCATAGAGTACATCCCTAGTTTTTGATGTAAAGTTCCATGATTCATTACTTGTGTATAACACCCAGTGCACCATGCAATACGTGCCCTCCTTAATACCCATCACCAGCCTATCCCAATCCCCCACTCCCCTCCCCTCTGAAGCCCTCAGTTTGTTTCCCAAAGTCCACAGTCTCAAATGGTTCATTCCCCCTTCTGTTTACCCCCCCTTCTTCTTCCCTTTCTTCTCCTACTGATCTTCCTACTTCTTATGTTCCATAAATGAGTGAAACCATATGATAATTGTCTTTCTCTGCTTGACTTATTTCGCTTAGCATTATCTCTAAAGGACTTCTTAATTGAGTACACAACCTTAAGTTTCAATAGTAAAAATAACTAACATCTAAATGAAGTTTTTTTTATCTTTTCAACACTATAAGAGTTTAACTCTCACAAAAGATGCTTAGAAGCTCTACCTGTTCTTTTAGGGTATGCTAATTTTCTTAAAA